>NC_142745.1:17582500-17637500 GCF_051943395.1 Hippocampus bargibanti
ATACAATTTGTTAGATTGCCTTCATACATCTTGTCAACCTTTATCCAAAAAAACGGAACCTTTTTTCAAATAAGGAAAGTGGGATAAAACTGTTTTAAGCACAGTGCATTCCAACACCATGTTCATGTGATGGTGGAACAAATGGAAAGAAGGAAATAGACCCTGTACCGGGGCAGCAGATAGCAGGCAAGGATAACAGGGTAAAACCATTGTACAGGGAACGGGACAGGATGCTGCTGCTGTCCTTTCAAAAGCACTCAGGAGTCAGTAGCTGCACACAATTAATCATTACAGTGCATGACAAACTTGATCACATCAGTGGGACAATTGCTTGTGAGTGTTTTGATTGAACCACAGCTGAATGCAAACATTGCTTAAAGCAGAATCACCTTGGCTGGTGGGCGGCCCGGTAGTCGAGTGGTTAGCACAACGGCTTCACAGTGCAGAGGTCGCCGGTTCGCGTCCCGGCCCGGCCTCCCTGTGTGGAGTCTGCATGTTCTCCCCGGACCCGCGTGGGTTTTCTCCGGGTCCTCCGGTTTCCTCCCACACTCCAAAAACATGCATGGCAGGCAGATTGGCCACTCCAAATTGTCCCTAGGTGTGAGTGTGAGAGTGACTGTTGTATGTCTTTGTGTGCCCTGTGATTGGCTGTGATTGGGTGTCCCCCGCCTCGTGCCCGAAGACTGCTAAGTTAGGCTCCAGCAACCCCCGCGACCCTAATGAGGAATAAGCGGTACGGAAAATGAGATATGAGAGACCTTGGCTGGTGAAAATTAACTTTGGCCACAATCCAAACTGGAGTTGGTGTGCTTCAAATTCTAATACAGTAAAGTCTCGTTATATCGATATTCAAGGGAGTCCGAAAAAATATCGATATAACCGGGACTATCGATATATCCGATATCGATATAACGAGACTTTACTGTATTTCACTCTTTGGCATCTTCTGCAGGGCTTCTTCTTTCGCAGCTGGAAAAGGAGAGAATTGAGGAAAAATCAGTCCATCTTAACACTTTCTTTATACAGTGAGACCTCAATTTACGAACGCCTTATAATACGAACTTTTCATCATACGAACGTCAAATTTATGAAAATTAAGCCTTATAATACGTACTATTTTCATAATACAGACCCACCACGGCCGGTCCATCAAGCACACGACCTTCGGATCTGGCGAAAGTGATCTTCGGCAGAAGCACGACCGAACAGCGCGGCGCTACTTTCCATACCCCTTCTCATTTAATGCACACGTCGATCGCCCACTTGGAGCTTGAGGTGCGTTCAGGTTCAAGAATAGCGCACAACTTCTTAAGACTCTAGGCTGTTTGGAAAGCATTGTCTAACTGAATGAGCGGTGACAAACACTTCCCAACGTTTTTGTGTTGCTACACTTGAACGCACCCCTCTGTCAAGTTGCGATAGAAGTGATTGTGATTGGCTAAACGGTAGAGTCATGCGTCATGGTAAGCCAATCAGAGCTAGTGTTTTCACACACACCGGAACAGTGTCAATAGTCACGCAAAATTGTCACGTGCGAGTTGACAGCTCGGGCGTGGCCTACGTTCGCGACACTTCATTTCATTGTCGTTCTGCAATTTCATTTCATTTCAACGAGTCACTGTCACCTCACCAGTGACATGAGTACGACGAAAGTTCATCGCTACGTCTTGTGCTTCAAGTGTTTGCTTTGCACGAGGTGATTGTTAGACGCGAGTGTGCCATTTTATTCGTCCTGCCCGCCTTCTTTTGTCGCGTTTTATTCCGCGTCCGTGGAATCATCGGACTCGAGCCTTTTGTTGTCATAAAATCTCTGCCAGCACCTACGGGACTCGAAGTGAATGCAGATGACATCGAGGAGCTTGTTGCTGACCATAATGAGGTCATCTACACAGAGACTTGGATTTGCCTTCAAGAGGACAAGCATAAGCAGGCCATTCAACAGTTGATGTGCAGGCTTTTATTGAACAGTTCCATTCAGAAAAGGCTATAAGAATCATCAACATGATGAATGATAATGTGATGCCTCAGTTTCGTAAGACCTGACAAGTCAGAAAGCAACAGGTGTCAATTAAGAGCCATCAATGACCATCACAAATGTAAACTTTATTATACAGTGCAGTGTATTTCTTTCATTACAATACAATAGCATGTTTATTATACATAGGATAAGGAAGGTTGTGTGTAGTTTTAAGGCTTATTTAGTTGAGAAGTATATTTTATGGAAACCCGGGAACGGATTATTCCCATTTTAATGGTTTCTTATGGGAATTTTTATTTTGAGAGACACACTTTTCGCCTTACACACTCTGTCTGGGAACCAATTAAGTTCGTAAGTTGAGGTCTCACTGTACTTAGTATGTTCTGACGTTGTGACACTGACAGAATGATTTTTCAAACAGCGGCAGGCCTGTTCTGCACTTCTGTTACATACTTTGGAGAGCATTTGCCAACTTCCTCGGCCCCTAAATGTCTTCACAAATCAACCATTGGCTCTGAAGCAAAGGCCAAACCGTCATCTTTGATGCCGAGGATAAAGGACATCATTGCCCTCCTGAAAAAGGTGGAGGAAGACGATTCTTCTGACAAATGGAAAACAACAAAACAATCACGGAGATCGGCAACACCGTACCTCTTCAGAGAAAGTCAAGGAGATGACTTTCGTCACTTGCTTCATCAATTTGTGTTTCACAAGAGCCGTAGAGGAGGCTGTGCACCTGGCAAAAAGAACGCTTGCCAACTCAACCATTTTGCCGCTTGTGAAACTGCTGCCGAGCAACATAAAAAAGCAGCACTTCCACCTCCACTGCCTGTTCCACCACTACAAATAGGTGAGGCAAACTCTCTTGAGAATCCTGGAAAAATCAGCGGAACAAAATAGTGTTGATAGGAAAATGTACGCAACAATAGAGGTGAACTTAAATCTCTTTCAACCTTCTGTATCCTGTGCATATCATTCATAACAGCTCAAAATGGGCTTGTTTGAATCTGGAAGTGAAGTTTCAATTTTAATTCACTTCCATTTGCTAATGTAGGAATGTGCACGCGCATAAACTCAATTGAAGTGGAACCTGTTGAAACTTGATGTTGACCCGCTTTATCTTTATGGAATTCACTCCCACAACCCGCCAGCAAGTCTGATTCATTAAAAAAAAAAATCAAACCCTCATGTTCTAAGTGGCTTTTCTTTAGATTAGAAGATTAGCCTTTATTAGTAATAATATAATAATAATACATTTCATTTATAGGCCCCTTTCAAAACTCTCAAGGTCACTTTACAGTCACTGGATAAGTTTTTATGTGGCTGAGCAGTGGCAGCCACACGCACCAACGTTCACTCAACCTGGAAGTAACACAAATAGATAGAAAGCTAGCTAGCTAGCCAATATTTTGCTAATAGTTGGCTAGCTAGATAGGTAGCCAGCCAGCTAGATAGCTATATAGCTAATAGATAACTAGCTAGATAGCCGAAAAGGGAGCTATATAGCAAGATAGCTAGCTAGATAGCTCATAATTCATTTGGATTTCACAGCACTTTTGGTCAATTTTTTTGGAGGGGTGTTGTTTCGTTGATAAAAATCAAAAGCGTTATGGGATCAAATCAGAGCACAAGTCTCACAGTGGATAGATTTACATATCACAGCAGCAAAGTTATGAAGAAAAATGGACAGTAAAAGATAGAAAAAATACAGGGGTGCACGGTACCGATATGCTAAGTCCATTGCTACCATCCTTCGCAACAAAGGTTTACACAAAGGCGTTATTTACTAGATGCTTTCATGTGACTAATGACACCGAATTTGTCACGTGCGAGTTGACAGCTGGGGCGGGGCCGCCGCTCCCGACCTCCGCCAGCTGATGTCAATCCCTGATTACCGATACTGGGTCATTTCAACGAGTCGCTGTCATCTCACCAGTGACATGATTACGACGCCTCGCGCCTCGCCAGTGTCTTGGACTTGCAAGCACAAGAGTTTGCTTCGCCCGAGGTGATTGTTAGCCGTGATCGCGTAAGTTTGTTGCTTTCCGGGATTGCGTATTTTTTCACCCCCGCGTGTCATTTTATTTTGCCTAGCTGTATAGGCTGGACGGATCGCCCCCGCCCGCCTTCTTTTGTCAGGTCCGTGGAATCATCGGACTCACGCCTTTTGTTGTAATAAAATCTCTGCCAACACCTACGTCTCTGCCGCCTGCTTAGGGATCCAACCCCTTTTATTAACGTTCCGACGAGTTACCTATCCCTGTCACGCTCAGAACGTGACAGTATCATTGTGTTCAGCTGATAGAAAAGGCTTGGCATGATGTTACCCTTCGATCCTTGAAAGCAGCATGGAGGAATTTGTGATGTGCAGGCTTTTATTGAACAGTTCCATCCAGAAAAGACTGTGGCTATGAGAATCATCAACATGATGAATGATAATGTGATGCCTCAGTTTCGTAAGACCTTACAAGTCAGAAAGCAACAGGTGTCAATTAAGAGCCATCAACGACCATCACAAATGTAAATAAAGTGACTTTATTATACAGTGCAGTGTATTTCTTTCAATACAATACAATAGTACATTTATTATACATAGAATAAGGTATGTTGTGTGTAGTTTTAAGGCTTATTTAGTTGAAAATTACATTTTATGGAGACCTGGGAACGGATTATTCTCATTTTAATGGTTTCCTTTGGGAAATTATTTTTGGGATACAAACTTTTCGCCTTACACACTCTGGGAACCAATTAAGTTTGTAAGCAGAGGCCCCACTGTAACAAATAACGTGGCACACCACAAAAGGCAGACAGTCATTCAATTAGATTTTTTAATTCGATATTCTTATATCTTCACGAATGCTAGTCTCTTTTTGTGTATTTTTTTGTGAAAGTTCAGTGGCTTATTTTGTAACGAATCTTAAAGGGTCGTAAAAAGCGCGATATGAATGACGTTTTCTTCCTCCCTTTTACTATTTGAACTCTCAAACATAAACTACGACAAACGGCTTCGCCCGCTGGCCACAACTAGTATCAGTCTCTTTTCTGACGGTTCATATTTGCTGCACATTTCCTTCAACCGGTGACTGCTATCCGCACAAAATGTATGATCTACACAGAGTGGCCCTTTTCTTTCCTTCTCCACACAAAAAAAAAAACGTGACGGTGGTTGTGGTGGCATTTTAAAATTTGATCGCTTGTGAACGGTAATACACGGAAGGTTGTGATGTTTGACTTGGTGATGCATCAAAGCGGAATGTTCTGACGACATCGCGCGAAATGACAGCGACCCCCTCTGATGTAATGTGGGCCTTTAAAAAATATTAAATTTGAAAACGGGGTGAATGTCAGTCAAAAGAAACATACGCATTTTGTCATTTCACGGTGCGCCACCGCAATTGCAACGCACACGCACCTGGATTATACAAAATTGTTTGCACCGTGATTTTAAATGTGAGTACTTGCTGGTGACGTGTAAAAAAGAAACGAAAGAAAAGCAAAATGGGTTCATGTACACCGCTCAAATCACAACCTGAATGAATGCGTCGTTTTCCCTTTTGCCTCCCTTCATCTGAAACCCTCCCTTTCTCCGCTCCCTCTCTCTCTCTCTCTCTCTCTCTCTCTCTCTCTCTCTCTCTCTCTCTCTCTCTCTCTCTCTCTCTCTCTCTCTCTCTCTCTCTCTCTCTCTCTCTCTCTCTCTCTCTCTCTCTCTCTCTCTCTCTCTCTCTCTCTCTCTCTCTCGATCTCTGATAAGGCTTTTTACCGTCAATACACGCCAGCACGCGCTCCCTTCTTCTCTTTTTTGCCATACCGGAGGAATAAACACAGTGGACTGACTACCCGTGTGCAACAACCAACCAACCTGCTCTCCTGTCCTCTTTTCGGCATGTGGTTCTAACAAGGTATGTTGAATTCTTATGTTTTGTATTTCCTGCCTCCCCAACGTGGGCATGTCGTCATAAAATCCGTCTTGAATACCTACTACCGCGATGTAGTTATGCGATGTTGCGTTTGTTATTTTGCTGGTATGATACCGTGCAGGAACATAAGGGCTTGGGTGCTTTGGTAAATTATCTGATATAACGCGTGTGGTGGACTTTGACTTGGCTTGTTTACCGACCTCTACCGGAGGAGGAATGCCATCGTGGGAAGGAATGATGGTGCTTATGGGGTATCAAGAAGCAGGTTTTTGTGATCCCACCCAGCCCCGAGTAGTTTTGACATCATCATTGCGGGCTTTGGAAAATCTTGCAGGGTCCACCGTCACGACCGAGTTGCGTGCATGTTCTCCGATCAGCTGTTTGACCGTGTCAAACACACCCATTCGTAATGACACACACCCATACGTTACACGTTCAAGCACTGCTGGGACATGCACGCAGTGTGTTTTTTTGCCAACATGCTCGGGCTTGTTGTGTGAGGTCCAATGGCTGTCTTGTTTTGTTTTCGTGTTGAAGGTGCGACAAAGTGGTTGACGTGAGCAGAAATGAAGAAAGGTATTGGGTCACGTGATCATTCCAACAAATGGAAATGGGCACCTCGGAGCAGTTGGAACAACGTCAATTGTTATATTTGGTGCAGCCGGATGACCTACAGCAGGTCGTTGTCCAAAGTAATAATAATAATAATACATTTAATTTACAAGCGCCTTTCTGAACACTCAAGGACACTTTACAACAAAGACAACACACAAAACAGTAAAATCATGCATAAAGCAATAAATAATAAAACAGCATAATAAATTAGACCATGTAAGCAAGTTTAAAGAGGTGGGTTTTCAGGTGAGATTTGAAAGTAGGAAGGGAGTCAATGTTGCGGATGTTGGGTGGAAGTGAGTTCCAGAGTTTAGGAGCGGAGCGGCTGAAAGCTCTGCACCCCATCGTTGTGAGATGGGCAGAGGGCGTGTAGAGGTGGAGGGAGGAAGAGGATCTGAGGGCCCGAGTAGGAACGGAGATTTGAATTAGGTCAGACAAATAGGGGGGGCAAGGTTATGGATGGCTTTAAATGTAAACAGAAGTATCTTGAATTCAATACGGAGTTTAACAGGGAGCCAGTGGAGCTGTTGGAGGACAGGAGTGATGTGGTGAAATGAGGGTTTTTTTGTGATGATCCGGGCTGAGGAATTTTGGACTAGTTGGAGTTTATGGAGACATTTTTGATTGACCCCGAAAAGAAGTGAATTACAATAATCGATACGGGAGGTGACGAGACTGTGGACGAGGATAGCAGTGGTGTGAGGGGTGAGAGAGGGACGGAGACGATTGATATTGCGGAGGTGAAAATATGCAGACCGGGTTATGTTATTTATGTGGGAGTGAAAAGATAGTGTGCTATCAAGGATGACACCCAGGCTCTTAACCTGAAGGGCGGGGGACACGGTAGAATTGTCAATGGTGAGAGAGAAACTGTTTGCTTTGTGAAGGGTGGATTTTGTACCGACAAGGAGAAGTTCAGTTTTTTCGCTGTTTAGTTTGAGAAAGTTATGAGAAAACCAGGATTTGATTTCTGAGAGGCAAAGTGTAAGGGATGCAGGTGGAAGAGAGGCGTCGGGTTTACTGGAGAGGTAGAGCTGGGTGTCATCCGCGAAGCAGTGAAAATGAATTCCAAATTTGCGGAAGATATCACCAAGGGGAAGAAGGTATATAATAAAGAGAAGGGGCCCCAGGACAGAACCTTGGGGCACACCAGAAGACACAGGGGAGGACCGTGAAGTGAATGAGGTAATTTGGATAAACTGTGAGCGGCCAGTGAGGTAGGAGTGAAACCAACTGAGTGGGGTGTGTGTCACGCCTAGAGTGGAGAGTCGGTTGAGCAGGATGGGGTGAGAAATTGTGTCAAAGGCCGCAGATAGATCAAGAAGGATGAGAATAGAGAGGGAGCCGGTATCTGCTGCTATGAGAAGGTCGTTCGTGATTTTTATGAGGGCTGATTCAGTGCTGTGGCGGGGACGGAAACCAGACTGGAATTGTTCGTAGAGGTTATTGTGAGTGAGGTGAGAGTGGAGTTGACAGGCGACGGTTTTTTCGAGAATTTTAGCGATAAATGGAAGATGTGAAATTGGACGTAGGTTATTGAAATCATTGGGATCTGAACCAAGTTTTTTCAGGATTGGTGTTACAGCTGCGGTTTTAAGAGGGACAGGAACAATTCCAGTGGACAGTGAGGAGTGAATAATAGCTGAAATAAAAGGGAGGAGAGCAGGTAGACAAGATTTGATGAGGACAGTAGGGAGGGGGTCAAGTTGACAGGTGGAATTCTTGGACTTGGTGATGAGGTCAGAAAGTAAGGAGGGATGAGGGAGTTCAAAAGACGACAGCAGTTGATCGGGAGTAGGAAGGTTGGGGGAGGGGGGGGATACAGAGGAGCCGAGGTGCTGGTGGATCTTGTTGATCTTTTCAGTGAAAAACAGAAGTAGTGCGTTGCAGGTGTCTGAGGAGTGAAAGTGTGGGGGGAGAGAGATAGGGGGTTGAATGATTTTGTTGTATAGGGAAAACAGAGTCCGTGAATTCCCACTGTTACCATCAATCAGTCCAGAATAGTATTCCGATTTTGCGCGTGTGATAGAGTCCTTGTAGTGGGTGAGGTGAGCTGTGTACATGTCCTGGTGGGTGGTGAGGCCGGTCTTTCTGTAAAGTCTTTCCAGCTGCCGAGTTTTCGCCTTGGTGGAGCGGAGTTGGGCGGTGAACCAAGGGGCGGATCGAGTGAATTGGACTGACCGGGATTTAACAGGAGCAAGGGTGTTGAGCATGTGTGCAAGGTCCATGTTGTATTGGGAAACAAGTTCATCAGGGGGGGAGTTGTAGTCCGGTTTGAGGTTGGCAGCCATTGCAGTGAGGGTGACAGTGTCAATGTGTTGGATGTTCCGATAAGTGATGATGCGCGGTGGCTTGGGGAGAGAGAGTGTGATGGGAACGTTAAATGAGACGAGGAAATGGTCCGTTACAGGAAGTTTGTTTGCTGTGCAGTTGGCGGGGGTAAAACCACAGCAGCATATTAAGTCCAGGGTATGCCCTTTTATATGCGTGGGGAAATCAGAGAATTGGTGTAAGCCAAAACTCTCCAATGAGGAAATAAAGTCTTTGGTGAGGGGATGGGTGGAATTGTCAATGTGTATGTTGAAGTCCCCAAGGATAATAATATTTGGTGACAGAGTGGAGAGGTGTGTGAGGACGGCTGAGAAGTCTTTTAAAAAGTCACGATGTGGTTTAGGGGGACGATATACAGTGGCTATAACTGTGGGAGATGGACCAGAAATTTGACACGCAAGGCATTCAAATGAGAGAGTTTCCGGGACTGGTACTTGAGTGACTTTCCAGATCTCGCGGTAAAATATCGCGAGACCGCCTCCGCGGCCCGAGAGGCGGGGTTTTGAGAGGTAAACAAACCCAGGTGGCGTCGTGTCGTTCAACTCGGAAAAGTCCCCCGCCGTTTGCCAGGTCTCATTCAAACAGAAGAAGTCCAGCTTACGGTCATTAAGGATGTCTTGGATAAGACAACCCTTACCCGTAAGCGAGCGGATGTTCAGGAGGCCGAAAGTGACGCTGGTGGTGTCATTTTGAGGGGTATTGGCCGACCTAGCCAGGCCGGCCAACACACTGTGTTGCACGGAGCGGCTGTAACCTCTGCGTGGCCGGCGGAAAGATGACCACAGGGAGGTGATATCCTTGGAGTCGTCGAGGTGAAAGTCTCGACGTGATCCGCGGTGGATATACCTCCGGGAAGGGCGGCGAGCGATTTACGGGAATCGGAAAATCGCCTGTGGCACGCTCGTCCACCGGGAGCGGAGTTCAAGCAGCTCTGACGCCGAATATTGCAGCCGTCCAACGGGTCGTTGGAGGAGCGACATGATAGCACCCAGCAACGTCCAGAGACAGGCAGCGCCCAGGTTAGCCCTCAACAGCGGGTACAGGTGGGTGGAGATCGTCCGTGTTCTCGTTCGCGGTCCGGATAAACGACCGGAATCACGAGACGATCCGACAGCCAAAGCGGATTGGAGTTCGACCATAAGTTCCTCTGGTGACTGTCGAGTATTTCCAGTGGTACAGGAATCGTAAAAAAACAAAAAGAAGCCAAAATGTTTGCGGGCGAACAGCGGCAGCTAAAAGCGCGCCAGCGTACATTCGACCCGGAAGTGAAAATTGCCGACAACCGACAAAAGTCCGGCCCACGGGCAAAATGCGATTGATTGTAGACAAATACATTGGGCATTAGCGCTGCCATTTAGAGACTCAATTAGGAACAGCAAATTAGTCTCGGAGTCCCCCAATTTTGTAAAATGGTGATTTTCTAAATTAAAAAAATAAAATAAAATGGCGACAAACAAAAACATTACAATTACTCCCATTCAACTGTTACAAACAAGTGTTAAAAAAAGTGAAGCGGATATTCCATTTCAATTTTCAATGTCGATTCAATTTTGATATGCGTGTTTCAAATGAACCAAAATGAACGTGAAATTAAAATAATAAAATTTAAAAAAGATGAAACCTAACTGCACGCTGAAATTTATTTCAATGAATTGCTCTTATAATTCATGAACGTCTGCCAAAGTTGCCCACTCCCTACACTTTTAACACACCAAATCCGGCCCCCTTGGCAAAAAGTTTGGACACCCTGACCTACAGAGTCGCAGTTCTTGGGTCCAGGGTTCAAGTCCTCCCAAACGTCGCTCTCATCTTCCAAAATATATCCACGTTAGATGAACTCAGTACTTTCAAGGCATGCACATCAGCCAGAATGCTCAGGGTGGGGAATTGATTAATCCCAGAGTTGATTAAGCATCCAATCAAAACTGCCATTATTGATATGCTGCCCACAAATGTTGCACGTTGGCACAGATCTTTGCTCTTTACTGCAGTGCCTTTCTGGTTCAATGACTCATTTTGTTGTCTAATTTGCAGTGCAGTAAGGTGACAATACACACACACTCACGCACGCACGCACGCACACACACACACACACACACACACACACACACACACACACACACACACACACACACACACACACACACTCACACACACACACACACACACGTGTCAGTCAGTGTGCATTTCACTCATGCATTAAACAGCCAAACCCCCCCACTCCCCCAACACATTTTCTGCATGCTATTCAGCATCTCAGCGTGCTTCATGAATGAACACAGTGTGGAGAACCAGCGTCTGACTTCAGTTTTGCTTTGGATTCTTTTCCGTATGACAGTGGGAGGGTTGGTTGTGGTTTGTCTTTGCCGTGTTTGAACACTCGCAAAGAACTTCATTTGACATTCAAATAATGACACATATTGTTTTATTTTTGCCTGTGTCACACCAGGATCCAACTCCCTGGGAGTTGGATTCGGAATGGGTCATGGTGTTGGAGGGGGAACAGTTGTCATTGACGGGCCGCCATACGGTGGAATAAAATTGATAGAGTCTAGAGGGGGGAGGGCAATGGAGTGTTGCTTTGGTTTATTACGGCTTCATTGACATCTGCCGCCATTTTAATTTTCGTTTGAGTCAGTTTGTTTGTTTCCTGTAAGATTTTTCTGCAGTTGTACAGTTCAGTCTTCTGAATCATTTGTGTGCATGTAATACTTTGTTTTTTCTATTCGTTCCCCCCTGGCCCCTTCAACCACTTTCAATTTGATGCAGTAGATTGCAAACTTCCCCATTGTGGGATGCTTAAATGATTAAATCATTCACTGCTAGACGATGTGCAGCAATGTGTCCACTCCAGTGCCAGGGTTTTTGTCATTTTCACTCAAATTGCAGAACCCACAGGATGTTGAGTTTTAAGACTTCATAAACATTCAATGCAGCGTAAAAAACCTTAGAGTCTCTTCTTTCATCAGAAAAAATAGTTAATTCCTATATTATATGGGTCTGGAGTTATCTGAGCTTGAAATGGGGGTGGCTATACAAAATACTATACAATACATACATATTGATTTCAAGTATATAGCGCTTTAACAATAAGTGAAGCTGTAATAAAGCGTGAGCATGGACAAAAGGCAAATATTGCCCTCTCATGCTTTATCGGCACCCCCGCAAGAAAAAACAAAACCGAACAAATTCGGGAAGGGCGCTCCACGTCGAACTTTTAAATTCCCGAATAAATTTGGGAATGGCAGCGAATGAGTTAAACGGCATTTGTCGAGGCATTTTTTTTACAAACACCTTTGCGTCTTTTCTTGCAGTGAAGAGCAAGCTTCTGGATTTGAAAATTATGCTTGACAAAGCGATCAAGTCATTGATCAGATATAGGCCGGACACTGGACAGAGCAGGAGTTTGGCTGATAGATCGCTTACGCTCGCTTTTGGCTTTTTGCTTTTTGTGCTTCTGGGGATAAACTTCTTACCTTCTGGCATGACTCATTTGTCACCCATCCGTTGTAGGACTGAACCGTACATGATTTGATTGTTTTGAATCAACGCATTCCAACTTCATTTATCAACAACAAATGTCATTTCAAATTTGGTTTTGTGGCTTTTGACGAACAGTTGATGTCGCGGTAATGACCTCGAACCACGATTCTGCTGGTGGTTCATCTCGACAAAGGTATCCGTGCTCTACTTATTTCATTGGCTTTTTGAATGCAGATTTTTTTTATTGCATTTTTGATTTTTTTTTCATCGAGATCTAATATTATATTTATACATTTAATTTCTAAGCGCCTTTCAAAACTCTCAAGGTGTAATTAGATTGTGGCATATGACCTAATAAAGGGCCCAGTGAGTGTATATTGCCATATAATTGAGCGTGAATTTGAAATTACATCATGCTGAAACTGGAAATCAATGTCAAAGTTTCCACCCCGCACTCACTCCCACAGCTCATGATGATGTTCCCAACCTGATCGGATCTTTCATTGAGGTTGTGGTATTGTTTTTCTTACCACTGATTTCACCATACATAATCTTTTTTTCCAGTGAGGGGGAGGGGGGGCTGTTATGAAACATACTCCCCCAAGCAACAGCAGGTCTCAGCTATTCTGATGAAAACAGTGACTCAGCAAATTCTACGGCCCCTTTCTGTCATATACACCAACAGCCCTTTTTCCTGAAAGCCTCAGATTCTCTCGACTGTTGTTCGCTGTCTCTGTTGTAGTGCAGCAAATATACTCAAAATGCCTTCTTTATCCCCCCTGGTCTCAGGAAGCTAGCCTTACACGAGGTGAGGTGACTTTGAAGGACGACAATACCCTGGAAAAGTAAAATTCATGACTGTTCGTGTCGTTCTGTGATGATGTCAAATGGAGCAAGAGTGATGTTCCTCTGCCATGATCAGAGGTCACATACTACTCCCCCCCCAACGCTCATCCAACACCAGGGTCAGTGCTGTACTTAGTTGATGCTTGACAAGTTGCCTTTGGTTTTCCACCTGCATAGAGTCAAGTAGGACGTTATGACATCATCCTACAGTGTCAGTATGTCTGTGCTTATGTTGACGTTTACCCATTAATAAATAACATTAGTCAAACTAATGCGCTGTTAGCATCTGCTAGACAATTTAGCATAGTATCAATGATACTTATATGTAGAGCAAGGGTATCAAACTCATTTTTGCCACGGGCCACACTCTACTTACGTATTCCTCTCGGGGGGCCGTTATGAATTTGAGGAAGCCATGAGAATGTTTCATTCACTCCACATATGACATCTAGAGCGGACCACAAATGAATGAATAACTAGTTTTCTAATTTGAAGTCCAAAATAATGACTGTTATTGTGGTTTAGATGTGTCAATTTTAAATTTTGTTTCAGACTTTAGCAAGCATTGTGCTGGTTGCTTTTGCGGACCGAATAAAATGATGTGGCGGGCCAGATTTGTCCCCCCAGGCATTGACTTTGATACCTGTGATGCAGAGTACAAAGCTTTTATCTTTCTGAATTATGGTAGATGATCAGAAGTTTGTCTGCGGGTCGCAGATTGCATGCTATCTACGCACAGCCGCAAGTTCACTCGCTCAACGGTTATTGCAAAACCTCCTGTGTGTCCAGGGAGTCATTTCGCTACATGATAACCCCACCCAGAGTATGGCCCAACAAATAATCCGATCCATCACCAGGTTAGCACCAGAACTCGAACTGGAGCCAATTTCGGTAGTGGAAAAAGTAAGGCACTGGCCTGAAACTAGCATTAGCACTAGCGTGGTGGAAAAGAGCCATTAATGTTCGATGCGGCGAGTGAAACAGGATTCTCGGATTTCTATCAACTGTTATTTACCTCAAACAAATACTTTGTAGAGGTTGTTGGCATCATTGTTTGCCGAGGATGATGAGACACCCAGCAGGTGACTCCCAGTCCCGTTTGGCCTGTCGCGCTTCTCTACTTGTCAGACAGGTTGGATCACACTCGTAAGCGGCTGTGCCGCACTGTATGTGCACTCATTGTGCTTTCCAAGTCTTGTTTGGGAATGCATGTGTGGCTTTTGTTCGCATTTGGCCTTTTTCCTGTGAGAAAATAAACCAATATACTTTTCATATCTTCTTAGGTCTTGTGACACTTTCACACACAGAGGGAAAAAGAACCTTATCAGACACCCCTCACCAACCCAGCCTCAGTTCTTCTCAATGACAAATTTGATTTCGGTGTGAGGATTTTACTTGGCCTGGTCAGTTTTGTGAAAAGCTAATGTATGCTATGTGGGATTGGTTGCGTGAGATGTGCCAGTTACAGCATCTTCATGAGATGGAGTTGAACGAGAAAGTGAACTCGCCTGGGGCATCTCCCTCAGCATTTTCCTCATTATACATGTGTATCTGGGTTGTTGAATCTTCTCATTCGGGTTCAATAATTCAAGATTGAAAAAAGCTCTTCCTCTTCTGCTTGAGAAGTCCTTTTAATGTTAGTCCACTTGTTTGGAAACGTGTTGTATTAGCGGGACAGGAGCTTGTGATGCCTAGTTGACTTTAATGCCGCTAAGCTTGGCTCTGTTCCCACGCGAGGTGCAGATGCATCAGCTTCTCCGTGACCTGGAACACGGTAAAAGGCATCGCGGCTCTCGATAGATGGACGGATAAAACGCTGTGTCACTTGTGTGAATGACCCTTCCTGTCCAGAGTGCACTCTGCTGTTTATTTGGTATCTGCACAGAATAACCAGCAGAATGCATCTTTTGTTCTCGGTGCTGATATATTTCTTCCACTTTGTTTCATTTAAATGAACGAAACGTCTCAGACACACATTTTGTGATGTTATTGTTTCGTTGTAATATTCAGTCAAATGTCGATTGACTTGTTGCCGCATTTTGATTGAAGTGGACCTTTGTAGCTCAAACTTCTTCTTTTCCTTTCGGCTTTTCCCTTCATGGGGTCGCCACAGTGAATCAGTGTCCTCCATCTTCAGAGGTTTGATCCGCATGTTTGTTTTGGCCAAGCTATTACGTCGGATGCCCTTCCTGACACAGCCCTCAGTATTTATCCGGGCTTGGGACCGGCACAAGAAGACTTATGTCCCTTTGTGGTTACATTTGTCGCTCAAACAAGCACTGAATATGAAAAATGTTTACTTTGCTGGTTCACGCCTGCTAAGAATAGAAAATAGGTGTTCCTCTTGGATGTGTCTCGGAAACTCTACACATTGGATAGAAGACGTGTCAGGCTGATGATCTAAACAACAATGTTTTTTCCCTCAATGCCAGACTATATTGAAAGGCTTTACTGTTGTCACTTTCATTTTTCAACATGATGGCTCAGGATTCAAAATTTTGTTTTTTTCCCTGCAACCAAGAAGAAATGATGTCAATTGGGAGAAGTTACAATTCATGCATTTGAAAGGTTAAGGTGCGGATACATTTATTACAGTAATCGCCAGAAAAGTTCTCTGTACTTTTCAATGTTACACAACAGTGTAACAGCTCTGTGTTGACGCCCGCTGGATTGTATCTTCTTGTTGCAAATTTTTATTTTCCTGCCAAAACTAGGGCCCTCCTATATCAAAATGTGCTTTGGCGCCATTTTCCCATGGTAAGCGCTGCAGGGGTGCATCGTACCACCGACCTCGACAAATCCGCATTCAGCGACGCACACCACATCTGTAGATCTGTCAAACGTTGTGATGCACGGGTGGCATCATTTCAATTCGCGCTTGAGTCGCTTGGCTTCAATTTCATCACGTTAGTTGCCAGTCTTCACTGCCGCCGAAATGTGCCTCAGACAGCTTCTGCGACAAACAAGTCAATGACAACCAAGAGTATGGTGTGCATTTATTATATGCATTGCCCCTTTTGTCTTTATGTGCTAAACCTGGAAAATATCTGAAAGAAAGGCGACGATGTGGTTCGACCAATTAATTTGGTCAAACAATAATCTCAGCTCCAACTGGAATTTTTTTCCCCTGCCCTTGCACATCATCTGTTACTGTGTGCTGATCCTGGACATCCTCATAACCAAATGCTGCCTTCGGCGGCTCCCTTTTTATATTCATAACCATGGCAACAGTGGCCCCTGTTTGTCTTTTCAGTTGTCTCGCTGTGTCATGGACAAGGGACCCTTCTCACCCCTTCAAATAGTAAAACATTCATTCTCCAATTTTTGTCAATTCTTTTTAATCAAATGGAAACATTTTGTTTGACTTCAGGCTGACTCATTAATGCACCGAAGGAGCTAAACTGCGATCGGATTTTAAATGATGAGTATTCAAATTTTAAATGTCAAGTGAGAAAGAGCAAGGAGGGGGGCAGGGCGGTAGAGAGTGAGGGGAGGGGAGAAAAAGAGAGAGTTAGTGAGTGAGTGAAAGAGTGAGTGTGAGATTGAGAGACAGAATGAAAGATAGGAAAGTAGAAAGAGAGTGAGAATGAAAGAGAGAGTGAGAGTGTGTGTGAGAGAGAGAGGGTCGAGAGAGATTGAGAATGAGAGTGAGAGTGAGTGAGTGAAAGAGTGAGAGAGAGAGAGAGAGAGAGAGAGAGAGAGAGAGAGAGAGAGAGAGAGAGAGAGAGAGAGAGAGAGAGAGACAGAAACAGACACAGAGAGAGCAAACATTTTTCAAATCAAAGTCTTACAGATGATTTAATCTTCCTTGTTGCGATGTGTTACTTGAAAAGTATTTCTTCGACACTAATTACTAGGTTCCTATTTTCCAGAGGTTTGGCATTTTAGGTCATTGCAGAAACAACGAAGACACAAACATAAATAAATAAATAAAATAAATAAATAAATGAACAATGCAGACATTAATGAGGCTTTGAATAAAATACATACAATAAATCCAACAGAATGAATTAATGAATGAATGATGCACCCGTGTTTGAAAACAGGGCATCATGGTGGGGGATAGGCAAGCGCATGACTTCATTCATTCATTTCCCTACGTGCTTTTTGCTGAAATGCACAGCATCACTGCCAGTTTTTTTTCTTCTTTCTGCTGAGACGGATGCACGACGGAATGGGTTTTCATGACACAATAGAGTGTCGCCAATGCATCGCCGATGCATCATCATTTCCAAGAGCTGCAATGAATTGTCATTCCCCGAGCCCACTTCAACCTTCACCGGCCGTGATTCTTGTATTGATGTGAGGGGGGGCCATTGGAGGGGAGGGACATTGAATAAACGGAGTGAGCGCGTAATAGCCGTCCGTTTTGTTTCAGCATCAGAACAGGCGGCGGCGGATGTCACCAGGGGATGCTGAGATCAACGTTGACCTTTTTTTTCAGGATGTCATTAATATTTGCGAAGAGAATGTCAACCCATTATATTGGCCGTTCATTCCAGAATCGTTGTCGCCGGTATTCAGTCAAAGTCTCCAAAACAAAATTTACCACAGTCAGGGGAGCGTTCCAGATGGTTGCAACGATCAAGTGTGAAGTTTACCTGCACAGAGGCGCAAGATATGGGAATAGTGGCAGCAAATGACCTACTTTTCTCAAATCCTCGCTCCAAAATGGCCGAAAGTGTCATGTGGGTGAAAAAGGTGAAAAGGTCAGAACACGGGTTATAACAAAGGCCATACACAATTCAACTTACCGTATTTTCCAGTGTATAAGGTGCACCGAAAAGCCTTGCTTTTTTTTCCAAACATGACCCTGCGCCTTGTACGCCGGTGGGCCTTATATGTGAAGTCATATTGAGCCACAACAGGTCTCGCAACGACTGTCAGCAGCCAAAATGATGCCACATTTATATTTTATATTTGTCAAACTTTTTTATACTTATAGAATATATTTGGAAAACGGGGCGGCCCGGTAGTCTAGTGGTTAGCACACCGTCTTCACAGTGCAGAGGTCGCCGGTTCGCGTCCCGGTCCGGCCTCCCTGTGTGGAGTTTGCATGTTCTTCCCGGACCCGCGTGGGTTTTCTCCGGGTCCTCCGGTTTCCTCCCACACTCCAAAAACATGCATGGCAGGTATTGACCACTCCAAATTGTCCCGAGGTGTGAGTGTGAGAGTGACTGTTGTATGCCTTTGTGTGCCCTGCGATTGGCTGGCAACCAATTCAGGGTGTCCCCGCCTCGTGCCCGAAGACAGCTGAGATAGGCTCCAGCAACCTCCGCGACCCTAATGAGGAATAAGCGGTACGGAAAATGAGATGAGATGAGAGATTTGGAAAACGTTAATATATACTGTATACGTCTGTGTAAGCTCTCAGTCGTACAGGAGTGGTCCATCGATGGTCCATCAGCCGTCATCTGTACTTCTTTGATCTGTACTTTCAAAGAAGTACAGATGACGAAGTACAGAAGAAACTTTTTCATCAATATATACTGCATATATATTATATTTGGTAAACTTTTCTGTATTGATATATATTATTTGGAAAACATTGATATATTCATATATTTTATTTGGAAAACGTTTGTATATTTATATATTATATTTGGAAAACATTTGTATATTTATATAATATATGTATTTGGAAAACGTTAACAGATTTATATATATTATACATATTTGGAAAACTTGTCTATATTTGTATATTTGGTAAACATTTGTATATTTATATATTATATTTGGAAAACATTTCTTTATTTATATATTACATTTGGAAGACTTTTCTATATTTTCTTTCACTTTTTTCATTCCTTGAAGGTGCACCTTATAGTCGGGTGTGCCTTATATATGGAAAAAGTTTGAAAATATACCATTGGAGGTGCGCCTTATACTACGGTATGCGTTATACACCAGAAAATACCGTAACTCGACTGCACGTTGCGGAGTCTTCCCTGCTTTGGACGTTGTTGACCTTCACGTTACACAGCTTCAGCCTCATTTTTACACACCGTGCCGCTGAAGTGACACCGCCGCAACACTTGCTCTCTTATCTATCAAGCGCTTGTTATTCTCTTGCCCTTTGCAGCGGTGACGCATCGGCTTTATGTAATATTCAGTACGTGGAACCACGGATGTAATTCTCAGTTAATTTGTTTTTTCTTCAGGTCACAAACTTCTTGCGAATGAATTGACGCAGTCACTGCAGTTTGCCTCAGATGAGTCCACACTAGATTCACCAGCAATGAGTTCTGGGAGCGGATAGAGAATTGTGTTTGCCTGCAAAAGGGACAGTCTTGGCGCTGCTCATTTCTTTTTCACGGCCCTTTCGTACCGCACTTGTTTGCAAATTACATATCACGCGGGGAAAGATGTCCAGGTATTTGACTGAGCGCACGCTGTTTACTACCTTGTAAAACAGAAAACACATGCACACACACGCACGCACACACGCACACACACGCACACACACACACACACACACACGCACACACACACACACGCACACACACACACACACGCACACACACACGCACACACACAGACGCACACACACACACACACACACACACACACACACACACACACACACACACACACACACACACACACGCACGCACGCACACGCACGCACACACACGCACACATCCATAAGTGGGAGGACAGAAATGACTGGATAGAAACACAGGGTACTTTGTGTGTGCGTGTGTGTGTGTGTGTGTGTGTGTGTGTGTGAGTGTGTGTGCGTGTGTGTGCGTGTGCGTGCGTGCGTGTGTGTGCATGTGTTTTCTGTTTTACAAGGTAGTAAACAGCGTGCGCTCAGTCAAATACCTGGACATCTTTCCCCGCGTGATATGTAATTTGCAAACAAGTGCGGTACGAAAGGGAGGTGAAAAAGAAATGTGTATATATATATATGTATATATATATGTATGTGTATATATATATATGTATATATATATATGTATGTGTAGATATATATATATATATATATATATATATATATATATATATATATATATATATATATATATATATATATATATATATATATATATATATATATATATATATATATATATATATATATATATATATATCCCATTTTAGCTCGGGTCCTCTACCGGAGGCCAGGAAGTTTGAGGGTTCTGCGCAGTATCCGTGCTGTTCCCAGCACTGCGGTTTTCTGGACCGAGAGATTCCCGGGATCTGTTGCAACCACTCGAGTCGAGTTTGTCACTGCCCCGAGTGCTCCGACCACCACAGGCACGACTGTCACCTTTTCCTTCCAGGCTCTCTCGAGCTTCTCTCTGAGCCCTTGGTATTTCTCAAGCTTCTCATGTTCCTTCTTTCTGATGTTTCCATTCAAGACTCTTTGTCCTCATTGCCGCGTGATATCAGCATATGGTGTTGTTCATGTAACGCTGGGTTGCCTTCTGCCTATCGGAGCACCGTAATAATAAAACTTCTTCACAGAAAGACACTAGCCTTCTTTTTTTGCAGCTACGCTCTCTTGCATGGTTCTGTGACCCCACCGCGTTTGTGGTCAATGCCATATGGTGTGGCTGTTTGCCACCACGTCCCGCGCCAATTGGGCCATGACAATGACTCAGGGTGATGCCTAAGGCGCTGTTGGAATGCCGCTTGGTGTTTTGGAAAAGTCATCTCATGCTCGCGGCCCAGTCCAGTTGGTGACAATGCAATGGGTGGCGCCATCGTTGCCCTGTGATATTTTGCACGCATGTGGAGGATCGTTATATTGCAATGGCAATAGAAAAGGTAATATCAAAAGAAATAATTCCAGGTGAGGTACTTTTTGTTATCAATTGTAGAGCATATAAAGAGATAAAATTACTTTTGAGAGTATCGATGAGAAGGTTTCTTCAGCCGTCATCTGTACAAAAGTGAAGGTTTCGGACGTTTCGCCTCCTATCCAAGAGGCTTCGTCAGCGAACTAAAGTCTGACTGGTCGTATCGGCCCCATCAACAAACAAATACCAGACATCGGAAATTAGAATCAAACACCCACGGAAACACAGCAAAACCCAAAGTCCCATTTGCATGTACCATGAATGGCTAATCATTGTCTTCAACAAACAAGACCACTATGAAAACCACAACGAAAATTGTTTTGAAAAAAAAAAAAACAACAAAAAACAATCACCCCTCGAGTCATCTGTCAATCAAAACTCTGTGGCCACAATCTCAGGGTAGTAACAGATGGTAAATCCAACCTTATCTATATTCCTTCAGCTATGATGCAGTGCTGAATGCCACTCCAGCGTTGCTCAGTGAACAATGGTAAAATTTTTCTAGTGCCTCAACATGAGGTCAATCCGTTTCTTTTTGCGATTCCTTAAAAACACATTTTTCCCGGGCTGAATTGCTTCTGTTTTTCTGTTCCTCTTTCTGCCGAGAAGCGAGATGATCAGGTGTGAGAAAAAAAGAAAAGAAAAAATAGATGTGCTGTGCTGTTACCATGGCAACGAATCCTCAGAGCCGAGCCAGTACTCTTCCACGGGCATGCATATGTGCATACTCCTTCCCTCTCTGCCTTCATTGACTAATGCACACCCCTTAATTAAACTGGAAAGCCTGTTCTTATTTTGAAGGCGTTTCACATTTATCATATTGTTGTCGCTTAATAACACCCTCCTGGCAGTATTTGTAAGGGGGGGGGGCACGAAAGATGCCTGATGTTGGGCCATGTCAGCGACACAAATGCGATGTGAGATTAATGACACGTTGATGTTTGGAAATCTGTGAATGGGTTCCCCGACAAATAAGATTGATCTTGATGGGGCATCCCTTTGCTAATATATATATATATATATTTTATATATATATATATATATATATATATATATATATATATATATATATATATATATATATATATATATATATATATATATATATATATATATATATATATATATATATATATATATATATATATATATATATATATATATATATATATATACAGTGGGACCTCGGTTTACGAACACCCTGGCTTACGAACTTTTCGGTTACGAACGTTACATTTATGAAAATTTTACCTTGTCATACGAACTATTTTTCGGGATACACACGGAGCTGCCACAATGAGTGATGTGTCGTTCGTGAATGAGCCCATTCTCCAAACAACGAAATGGCAGCAACTATATATATATATATATATATATATATATATATATTTTTTTTTTATTACTGTCAGACATAGATAGGGATGCATTTACTGTTAAAGGCCAATTAGTCTATTGAATGGCCTGATTTGGCTTGGAAATGAGCCAGATGGCCTTTTCAAGCTATTTGCATTGCTCGAAATGGTCTGGTTTTTATCAAGTGCTTCTCTCATTTGTATTCAAGAAATTCATTTGTAAACAAGCTTGAGAAATGATGCGAATTTGTGCCGGACATCATTTGATGTACAACGTAATGCACTATTTTTTGTGTGACTGATGCATTAAAAATACACACAAGAAAAATATCGCATCTGACATTCTTTACATGCAGTTTGACTTCAGAAGACAACATAATGTGTGTTTTGTTTGTCAATATGTATCAACTGTAGGCATACAAAGACCCTTTTTAGACCTTTCTGTGATCAAAGATGATATAAATACATTTGAAGAGAACTGTCTTGATTTGAATTTGAAATTTTATGAAAATGTGATTTATTTTCCGTAAAATTTTAATTTCGATTGTAAGGAAGCACATTCTTCCCCACGATTGTGCCTGCTGAGCATTCTTCTCAAATAGCATCTACAAAGAAATCTGTTAGTATTTGTTCAGCAACAATTCGGCATCATGCGGCTCATGTTTGAACATTTTTCTTTGTGTGTGTCTTTGCTGAAGCGCACTAGGTTTGTGCTGAGTGTCCAGGGCAAGCCAGAAGTCCTCCCAGACATCAGGGGGCTGTGGGATACATGCAGGAGCCAAGCTTGGATGGCAAAATGGCAAAACAGGTGGCATTATCCTCCAAAGGAAAACAAACTTCTAAATCATGACATTAGTATGGAATGTTACCAAAGGTTTTTCTGCTGTCAATTGTTTTTGTCGACAAATTTTTGGAGCTGCTCATTGTACCCCCTTGATTTGTGTGTTTTTGTCTTGATATTTACAAGATCAGATGGAATGTTATACCCGTGTTGTGAAACTGACGATGTATTTTCTTCACATTTATGTCACAAAAGGAACAGAATTCCAAGCCTCTGGATGAACAGAGAGAAAATGATGACACTTCTGAGAAGACATCCCCCAATAAAAACCTCAAATCACCCCAGAAAGGATCCAAAAGAGACAAAACGACACAGTTTAAAGTAGCGCTGCTGGACTTGTCGGATTATAAAGGAGAAATCGAGGTAAGCGTAAATGGAGCAAATCACGTGGCGAACACATTTAGTTTTTAGCCGTGATTTGCATTTCAACTCAACTGTGTTTAGGGAGTACTTTTAAATAACCAACGCCGGATACAAAGTGCTATACATGGGGCAAAAATAATTTATAAACCATCAGACAATAAATTCATAACAAAGACAGTAGAAAGCACCAAAACAGTCCAACTACAAATCACATCATGCTGAGTCAAAAGCCAAAGAACAATTATTGTTTTATCCTGTATAATTTTATCTGTGGTTTTATTGTTGTTGTCCTGTGACCGTAAAGTGTCCTTGAGAGTTTTGAAAGGCGCTTATAAATAAAATCGATTATTATCATTCTTATCATTCTTCTTCTTCTTCTTCTTCTTCTTCTTCTTCTTCTTCTTCTTCTTCTTCTTCTTCTTCTTCTTCTTATTATTATTATTATTATTATTATTATTATGGGCAGCCCAGTAGCGAGTGGTTAGCACAACAGCTTCACAGTGCATAGGTCTTAAGTTCTAGACCTGGTCCGGCCTCCCTGTGTGGAGTTTGCATGTTCTCCCCGGGCTAGCGTAGATTTTCTCCATGTCCTCCAGTTTCCTCCCACATTCCAAAAACATGCATGGCAGGCTGATTGAACACTCTAAATTGTCCCGAGGTGTAAGTGTGAGAGTGACTTGTTGTTTGTCTTTGTGTTCCCTGCGATTGGTAACCAATTCAGAGTGTCCCCCGCCTAGTGCCCGAAGACGGCTGGGATAGGCTCCAGCACCCCTGCGACCCTAATGATGAATATGCGGCAGATATAATGGATGGATATTATTATTATTATTACTCTTATTATTATTATTTTGAAAGACAGGCAGCAAGGGGGCCTTCGGAATGCTCAGTAGGCGCTCATTCCAAAGACAGAGATCGGCAACAATAAAGACTCCATCCCCCTCAGAGCCTCCGCATGGTTCTCTGTACTCTTAATCATTAGGCAGATGTGAAAGAGTTAGGAGAGGTAAGGTAGGGGGCAGGCCGTTTCAGCATTTGAAAACAAATCATTGGATCTTCAAAAACACTCTCAAAGGTAGTCACTGAAGGGATGCCAGAGTAGAAGTCGCATGCTCCCTCTTACGAGATCCAGTCAAGAGGCGAGCATTGTGGAACAACTGGAGACGCTTCATGGAGGCTTGATGGCGTTCCAGTCATCCATTTATTGTTGTGTAGCACAGTAATGCGCACATGAGGAACTTCAAGTTATGAAAACAAGTTGACAGCAAATCGTTTTTGCCTTCACAAACAATAAAATATCTCATTTTTGTGGATTGAAAATGTTGCCACGCTTGCATCTGTTGTTTTGCTCCTGCAGCGTTTAAATGGCATTCATCACCTGCTAGGAAGGGAAATCTGAAGCTGTACACACACACACACACACACACACACACACACACACACACACACACACACACACACACACACACACACACACACACACACACACACACACACACACACACACACACACACACACACACACACACACACACACACACACACACACACACACACACACACACACACACACACACACACACACACACACACACACACACACACACACACACACACACACACACACACAAACAAACACGAGCAAAAAACAAAACACATCCACGTGAAAGTAAAGAGTAAAGCAAAGGCATCAGGAATGGGACACCTCCATCACTTTTTCATCACAGCGAAAACATTCAGAAATTGCTTCTGGGGTCGGGGGGGCTGTCAACACAGCAAGAATAGTTCGCAACGTGCTTATGAATGCTTTTGCATCCTTAGTGCCCATGAATCTTTTCCGGTCCTCACAAAGGCGCAGAAAGGAGACTTAGTAGTAAGTGTAAAATAAATAAGTAAATACATATGTGAATAAATGAATACAAATAAATACAACAACAAATAAAAAGAAACAATGAAGTAAATAAATAAAAAGATAAACAAACTGACGAATAAATAAATAAACAATTAACATTTAACTTTTAGTAGATGTGCACATTCCACCATGATATGCCTGATCCATTGCTGAAAAGGACGCTTTGATCCTCTCTTTCATCTAGAACTGCTTCATGTCACAAAGAGAAATGAATGACTCTCTGTGTCTTTGTGTTGTCATGCTATTTGTTATTTAGTTTGTTTTTGTTCTTTTTACTTTAAGATGGCGCAGCGAGAGTGGCTGCCTTTCCAGTAGCTCCTGTATTTTGTTTTTCTACTTCTTTTTTTCCTTTACTCTTCCTTTCATAACTTTGCTGCTGTGAAATGTAAATTTCTCCACAGCGAGACAAATAAAGGTATATCCAGTCAAATAAATAAATAAATAAATACAAAATCTAGAGATGACAACGCACCCATTGACGTGACGTTTCCGCCATTTCAGCGCACTATGAACAACCCACAACACACCATTTCTTTGAGTGAGTGCACCTGCAATTTGCCGCTTATTATTTTGTAGTAAGTCGCTGCCTTGCTTACTACATGTCTTGTTAAATCAGGGTCAACACTGAGTTCCGTCATTACTGACTTTTCTTCCTCACCACTTGCCCGCCTCGCTCGTAAATAAAATATAATAAAATAAAATAAGATAAACAATTTGGCTGATTTGAGTAATGTGGGAAGTGTCCATGTATTTTTCACATGTCAATATTTTTTCATACATCACCGGACATCTAAAATGTTTGTCATTGCAGAAACACTCGAAAGGACAGACGCTGATCGACATGGTGTGTGAGCACCTGAACTTGCTGGAGAAGGACTACTTTGGGTTAACCTTTGCCGATACAGACACCCCAAAGGTCAGAAGATCACTCACCACAGTATTGGCGGAGGCTGTTTGAATGCGAAAACATCAACAAGGCAATCGGTATTCCTCTCCCATCTCGGCTGGTTTAACTCTCGCCACTGTGCTCTCCATCATTTAGGGATGAATGCAAAATATAAATGCTTCGTCAGAATCTGAGCCATTTCTGAAAAAGCGCGCAGCTGGCGTCGAGATGAAAATGCTTTCATTGAACATTTGCAAGACGCAATTTTGCTTAAGAAATGGAGCCGAGTCGTCCAAATATATTTTTGCTTTGTGAAATGAGACCTACTGAAATAAAAAGAAAAAATAATTGGGCCATGTGGTCACTGCACCATACAAGAAAATGGAAGACGACAAAGTTGGCCCACCTTCTGCAGATAAATAGCTTCCGGTCAAGGTCACCAAAGGATAATAAATAAATGTTGCTGAGAGATTGAGCTAATAAGATAAATAGAAAAGACAGTTCAGCCCCCCAAAAAACTAATAAAAAATGTAGGGCTCAATCTGTGCAGGGGCAGGTTTGACAGAGTATTGATATTTTTTTCTGAATTGTTCAAGCGGGCAGAGAATGGCTCATTAAAAAAAAGGTGTATGTGAGTGCTGTTGTGGGTGTGAACACAGCCAACTTGATTCAACACCAATCCAAGGGATTTCTTTTGCAGTCAAACCTCAGTTTTCGACCATAATCCCTTCCACCTGACGGAAAACGGATTTGGTCAAAAATTATAATCAATGTAATCAATGTCTGCTTTGTTCTGTTTTTTTTTTTAAATCGTGATTGAACAATACAAACATGCCCATTCACAATGGGACGCTGCACGAGGATAATGCGTCGGTCACAATGAGACGCAACACGAGGAAGTGACATTTAAAGGACAACCGACGTCTCCGGACAAGTTGTGTCCATAATTTGTAAAATGGCTTCAACTGACTTCTACTGAGCGTATTTTACAAAGATTCCACTGCATATAGCTATATTTTTTTAGGTTTTAAGACTCGTGCTGAATATTCCGGAAGTCTTGTTTTTGAGTTGGTGACGAGTCTGTACGTGACGTCACTGAAGGAACGCCCCTGACCGAAAAAAAAGGACACATTGTAGCAGTCCTTCCATCACGTCAATGCTCGTTTGGTCTGAAAACCTCGTATTGCGCCAGAAGAGGGCGTCCAAGATCCATATAAGAAATTTATCAGCCTGTGGAAATGCAATACACTGTCATGTCTACAAGAGGTTGCCATTTTCTTCTGCCTCTTTTTGGGTGAGACATTTATCCCCAAAGTTGCCTCAAAATGGCATGGAATAAATTCTTTAAT
This sequence comes from Hippocampus bargibanti, assembly GCF_051943395.1. Lineage (NCBI taxonomy): Eukaryota > Metazoa > Chordata > Actinopteri > Syngnathiformes > Syngnathidae > Hippocampus > Hippocampus bargibanti. Next base: position 17,610,176 of record NC_142745.1, read on the forward strand.
CGATTGCAAACATGTATGCTTTCCTCTTCAGAACTATTTGAATCATATTCATAACTGGATGTGTAACAAGAAAGCATATTATCCGAATATGAAGCCATTGTTTTGATTCTCCAGCAATGCAAGCCGGCTTGGCTACTTGGCTGAAAATGCCCAATTCGCAGCTAAATTTTTTGCAGATTTTGGACACTTTAAGTCATTTTATTGGTGTTTTGCATTTGAATAAAAATATCATGCTGCGTGTTTTGGGTATTTTAGATGCTATAGAGCTTTTTTCTGATGTCAGTTAAAAAACAAAAAAGTGACGTCGGTTGTCCTTTAAGGAAGCAAAGGGGAGTCGAATGGTGCATTCAGGTGCGCTTAGTTTGGTCCAGAACCCATTTTCAGATGTTAATCAGAATCAGAATCATCTTTATTGCCAAGTATGTAGAACACACAAGGAATTTGTTTCCGGTCGAACACGCTGCACTAGTATCATCAGCAAAAAAATTGCAAAGAGGCACGATACAATTCCATTTGGGCTACTGTTCAAAGAGTTAATGGCTTGGGGGAAGAAGCTGTTTAAATGTCTGCTGAATTTGGTGCGCATGGATCGGTAGCGCCTGCCTGAGGGGAGTAGCTGGAAAAGGTGGTGGGCAGGGTGCGGAGGGTCGAGTATGATTTTCCACACCCTAGTTCGGAGTTTTGCAGTGGCATAAACGAGGCATAAAAAAAATTGGTTGAAAACTGAATTGGTCGAGAACCGAGAGGTTCGAAAACCTAGGTTTGACTGTACTTAACATGGCGGAAAATAAAAAAACGGATTGGTTTATAGTCGAGGCACATAACAAATTAATAAGCATGCACAGATATGTCCTAAAAGTATGTATGTCACTGTGACCGCGGCGAGCGGAAGGAGCCTTGTTGTCTGTTCATGTCGACTCAGTGGTAGGTTGCTGTTTTTTGACAGACATTGGCCTCCTCAAAGGCAGGTATGCTATTACGGAACCGGCCACGGAGGACGACGATCCTTCCTTTTGATTAGATGACAAGAGTGAGTTCCTCTCAGATCCACAGAACTTCCGCTGTCACCTCCATTAACGCACAGAGATGTCTTGACGGCTCACATGTTGTGACTTGTTGCATATTGCACCGGTGATGACTGGATATTTCCGTTTTGACAAGCTGGGGTTTAACTACTGAATAACAAAGAGAAAAACGTCGTATGAGACATTTAATATGATATTAACTCATTCACTGCCATACGATGTGCATAAATGTGTTCACTCCGGTGCCAGTTTTTTTTGTCATTTTCACTCAAATTGCAGGACCCACAGAATATTGAGTTTTAGGACTGCATAAACATTCAATTCAGCGTAAGAAACCTTAGACTCTCTTCTTTCACCAGAAAAAAAGTTAATTCCGAAGTTACATGGGTTTTATCTGAGCTTGAAATAGGTGCGGCTGTACAAAAGGCAAATGCTTCCCCCTTGTGGGAGGGAAAAACATTGTCAGCGGTATGACCAGCGCTTTACCGGCACCCCCGCAATAAAACCAAAACCCAAACAAATTCAGGAATGGCGCGTCATGCTTTTCAACGAGTCAGTGAATGAATTAAAGCAATGAGGGGTTGAAAATGAGTGAATATCTGAAAAAAGCAAAAACCTCCCGAGAATATTCATTAATTTGAATGTAGGTTGAACAAGATTTGCAAGTCATGTTCTATGATTTTTCGAGGAAAAGCATTGGAATATAATATTCCATTTGCTGTATGATTTTGCAGTGACATTACTATTGGTTAACGGGCCCCAATGAGCCCTTTCTTAATCACAAATTGTGCTTTGTACAATTTAGAACACGGAACACGTTGTCAGACATGATTGCAAACGGAAGAAGAAATCAGATGCTTTCATTAAATTGTCTCCAGCTCAGCTGCGGAGGGACTTGCCTTTTTTCTTTAAGCACATGCAAAGGCTGTCATTAGCACACATGGTCTTTAACGTCAAATATGTTACAAGTATTCCTTCTGTCTTCCAGAACTGGTTGGACCCCTCCAAGGAGATCAAGAAACAGATGCACAGTGAGTTTCTCATAAAGGAAGTTGGGCAAAAGTGATGGCAAAATTGCAAATTGGAGTTCGATTGTTTTTATAGCAGACTACGAAGAAAGTAAAAAAAATGGCGTCATTGCTGTCATTGGACGTTTACATCATTGGGTGTGATCTCAGAGTTTGACTGCTTGTTTGTTTTATTTTTGGCCATCTTAATTCTACATGCGGGCCAGATTTTATGACGGAAGCTGCGGGCCGGATGAAATTTGTCCATGGGCCGCCTTTGTTCCCCGGGCTGGACTTTGGACATGTATGTCTTAAAGGGCAACCAACGTCACTTTTTTGTTTTTTAACTGACAAACGTTTTATAGCATCTAAAATACCCAAAACACGCAGTATGATATTTTTATTTAAATGTAAAACACCAATAAAAATGACTTAAAGTGTCCAAAATCTGCAAAAAATTGAGCTGCGAATTGGGTATTTTCAGAAAGTCCTGCCCCCAGTTCGTGACGTCTCGCCAAGCCGTCTTGCATTGCTGGAGAATCAAAACAATGGCTTCAGATTCGGATAATATGCTTTCTTGTTACACATCCAGTTATGAATATGATTCAAATAGTTCTGAAGAGGAAAGCATACATGTTTGCAATCGATTAAATAATTTATTCCGTGTCATTTTGAGGCAAACGGGCGGGGGGGTATGTCTCACCCAAAAAGAGGCAATAAAATGGCTACCGAGCTGTGAGGAATGAATCAGCCCCTTTCCACAGGCTGATAAATTTTTCAATGGAGCTTGGCCTCCCTCTGCTGGCGGCTTTTGGATGTAAAATAAGGTTTAAAAAAAACAGTACAGCAAAATACATTGACGTGATGGAAGGACCGCTACAACGCATCTTTTTTACGGTGAACGGCGGTCCTTTTATGACGTCATGTGAGGACTCGTAACCAACGCAAAAACAAAACTTCCTGAATGTTCAGCGCGAGTCTTTAAACGTAAAACATAGATATATGCGGTGGAATCTTATTAAAATACGCCCAGTAGAAGTCATTTGAAGCCATTTTACAAATTATGGACACAACTTGTCCGGAGATGTCGGTTGTCCTTTAAGCCATTTGCGCCGACCCACTTCTACCGTGGTGGCTTTGTCCCATTTATTTTCCACTTCTAAACAACGACTTAATCGATACTAACTCTCGTGGAAAATCAATCAATATCAATTGAAATCATAATTCGTCTGGAGCATTTTCGCCTTACACGAGACCACTTGTTGCCCCGCCCAGGCAAGAAAACAAGTTTTCAGCCTTGAGTTAACATATACCAATCAATTCAGTTACAAACTTTCGGAGACGCGGACGCCTTAAGCATCTTCGGTGAATTGCGGTTGGACATTGTCATCCTTGAATCCGGATCGCGTTTATTCTGTGCTTCTTTTTGGAATGACTCGGGCAGACTTGACAGTCTTGGTTCCTCAGCTCTCATTTTCTCTGCAGACGCTGCGTGGCACTTTGCATTCATTGTCAAGTTCTACCCTCCGGACCCCTCCCAACTCACGGAGGATATCACCAGGTAGTGTCTTCAAGTATGTTCATTCAAGGAGAAAGAGGCCAATGCTTTTGCCATTTCTATCGAGGTATCGTAGCAGTCATTGATGGTGTTATTTCCCCCCACGCCATCAAAGCAAAAGTAAATCCCTCATTCCTTTTTTTTTCAACGATTACAAGCGGAACGTTGCAGACAAGCCAGGATTTACTCTGCTGAATGCATGTCAGAACCTGCCTTTCCTGCGCCTTGTTGGACTGCCTAAACTAACCCCCCCCTTTTTGCCCTCTCATCTGACAGATACTACCTATGTCTGCAACTGAGGGATGATATGATGTCAGGTCGCCTGCCGTGCTCGTTTGTCACTCACGCCCTCCTGGGCTCCTACACGGTCCAAGCGGAACTCGGCGACTATGATCACGACGAGCACGCATTGGACTATGTCAGCGATTTCCGTTTCGCTCCTAATCAGACTCGGGAGCTGGAGGAGAGAGTGATGGAGCTCCACCGAAACTACAAGTACAACTTTACACGCTGTTGGATAAATCCAGTGGCGAGCCGTGCATTTGACACCAAGGCCTTCAGTAGTGCTGTGTCTGAATCAATCCAACCATTACAAACTATTTTATGACGATACAACCTTCACTGCAGCTACAGCAGTGACTGCGACTCATAGGCGCTTATAAATGAAATGTATTATTATTATTCATATAAAAAGTGGTGGGATTGACTAGAAATCCACTAAAGGGTACCATTAGCCAGGAAATAAAGCCTGTGAGAAGACCTAGGTGTTGCCAACTTGAAATCTGATTGGTTAAAGCAACAGTTTGATCGACACTCATTTGATGCGAAATGGCCCGCAAACTGATTTGTGAAGGCGTCCGGGTAGATTTCTGACCCTGGTCAAAAATAATGGATGAAATGTGAATACGAAAACAAACGTGTAAGCAGCACAACAGAGGAAAAGGAATGAAAGGAAGATGAAAGGCAATTTGGAATTATTTCACAAGAATACATGGACAGAATATCATTAACATCAGTCTGTGAACATCAGACATATATTTTTAGACCAGCAGAGAAGGCCTTGCAGGCCCTGACGGTCCACCACTGGATAAATGTAACTTTGATCCAGCGACTTGAATCACTTCCTGTCCGGATTATGTCTTTAGCGCCAGGCTAATCCTTTCCTTGCATCGCCTTGCGATCTTTATTGGTTTATTGATACAATGTCACGACTATGCCATTGTACACTGCCGCATTCCAAGAAGTCACTCTCAATTTTGGGGTGACTATTCAAATGCTGAACAGCTTTTTTCTCAATATGAGAGAAAAGACATTTTGACATTTTGACTTTGAAGATCCCTATTGATGATTGACAGGATTTTATTTCTCTACCCGCAGGGGTATGACTCCAGCAGAGGCCGAAATCAACTTTTTGGAGAACGCAAAGAAATTATCCATGTACGGAGTGGACCTACACAACGCCAAGGTTAGCCATGTGAACTTATAAAGACCGACTTTGCCAGACACTTTCCATCCATTTCCGTTTTATTTGACCACCCTCACCCACCTCCCCCTGTAGGATTCCGAAGGGATCGATATCATGTTGGGCGTCTGCGCAAATGGCCTCCTGGTGTACCGCGACAGGCTGAGGATCAACCGCTTTGCTTGGCCAAAGATCCTAAAGATCTCCTACAAGAGGAGCAACTTTTACATTAAGATCAGGCCTGGGGAGGTACAGCAAGATGAATTAGTTGTGCTTGCAACGTCATAAAAGCAAATCTGTCATACATCCTCGACCAATATTTGTACATATATATTTGATGGGCCTCAGAGGAACATTTGGGAAAATACCCTCATTAAAAAAAAATCCTGCTCGCTTCTATATCACATGGTTTTCATCCGCAGATGCAGATGCTGAGGAGGAGATTATAAATAATAATAATAATAATACAGTCAAGTCTCGTTATATCGATATCGGTTATATCGATAGTCCGGTTATATCGATATTTTTTCCGACTTTCCAGACTATACTGTACATTTAATTTCAAAGTGCCTTTCAAAACTTTCAAGGACGCTTTACAGTCATGGGATAAGAACTTTTTTTTGTGCGGGTGAGCAGCGGTAACCATTTGCGCCAGCGTTCACTCTACCCGGAAATAACACAGCAGTAATGTTGTGACAAGAAGAGGAAAGGAAAGAAAGAAGTAGAAAAACAAAATACAGGAGCTGCTGGAAAGGCAGCCATTCTTGCGGCGCCATCTTGAAGTAAAAAAAACAACTAAATAACAAATAATATGACAACACAAAGACACAGAGAGTCCTTTGTTCTTCAGCACTTGCTGTACCCTCTTTGTGACATGAAGCAGTTCCAGGCGACCCTCACAGTCGCTGACCCAACAAAGTGAAATACATAACCTGCGTACATCGACGTCACCAATTTCGCCATTGCCTAGTCTAAATTCTACCGTAGTTTCTTCCCCTCCATCCTGAAAATCACAATCTTAGTTTGTATGCACCACACTCAAGTCAAGTGACGGCCACAGACAGTTCGGCTGTGACCGGGGCCAAAGAAAGGATCCTTTCAAGTGAGCCTCTGCAGCTGCAGCCATGAAAACCTCTTGGCCGACTCCTAAACATGTGCTTCATACTTTTGTTTTTGGCAGAATGTAGCAAAAGGCCCTCGATTAATTGCATTAGCAGGCGGATTTTTGAACATCACTGCAACGATCCGTACTGATTTTGGTGTCAGTGGAATTGTAACAAAATGTAGTGGTATTAAGTTCATCATGTCTACTTGATATCTAATTTTCAACAGATTCTTTTCTTACAGACAGTGTTTTTTTAGGTGTCCGCCTTTGTCAGAGTGTCACACTCTGACGAAGGCGGAAGTATACGCCGAAACACCTAAAAAACACTGTCTGTAAGAAAGGAATCTGTTGAAAATGATGTAGCAAAAGTGCCCTTCACCTTCTCCTTATTTCTCTTCCCTTTCTCAAGTATGAACAGTTTGAGAGCACGATTGGTTTTAAACTTCCGAACCACAGAGCTGCCAAAAGGTTATGGAAAGTCTGCATTGAGCATCACACCTTCTTCCGGTAAGAATCCATCGGAGGAAAAAAAACAACATTTTGTGCAGCCGTCAGGTCCGACAATTCCACCACTCAAAATTTGAGATGTAAGAATGCACAAGCAGGTAAATGGAAAGCAGCATGGATCATGCGAATGTTCTACTTGCTGCTCAGTGGCTCATTGAAACCCCAGAGGATAATATAAGAATAAGACAGACAAGCCCGGGAACGAAATGTCTTTTGAAATATTCCTGAGAAGAACGTCTTGCTTGCTTTCCTACCGCCTTTTTGAAAGTGTATGCTGGAAATATCCAAATCGGGTTTCTGCTTTCATAGGTTGGTTTCTCCAGAGCCTCCCCCCAAGGGCTTTTTGGTAATGGGCTCAAAGTTTCGGTACAGTGGAAGAACACAGGCTCAAAGCAGACAAGCCAGCGCCCTCATCGACCGACCCGCCCCTCACTTTCAACGGTCCACCAGCAAGAGGCTCTTGCTCTCCAGAAGTTTGGATGGAGGTAAGATGATCATCTCAAAAGTTTGGTGTCTCGTTGGGGTGAATCAGCTCTCTTTATCAGCAGAGTTCTCCCGGCCGCTATCAACCACGTGCGAGAATCACGACGGCCTCTTCCATCGCGATGCCATCGAGCAGCGGGGTCTCCGTAGTCCCTCTGTGGATGAGCAAGAAACTGAACCGGAGCCTAGTTTGGAACAGGACGAAGATGATCTGGACCGGGAGGAGACGGAAAAAGACGATGACCAGGATGGAAATGTCACGCCAAGCAAGAAGAAGGAAATTATGGTAGGCCAGAATTTTCTTTTTTTTGTTCATTACCATCGCATGAACAGAAACCATGATGTTGCCCATCCCTTCCTTTCACTTTCTTCTTACCAGCCGCCATTTTGCAACATGACGTTGAAAAGCACGACTTGTTTCTAAATCCTAAAATGATTTTTTCTTATTGCCCACTCGCTGACAAAAAGGAGGAGGAGTCACTGGTTGACAGTAAACTGGAGGTACTTTGCCTGTCGATTGTACCCTTCAAACAAATCAGCTTCTATTTACAACCTTGAGTTCATCCGTTTCCCTTCAGCGCTGGTCCTCAGTGACTCGTTGGTAGACAGAGGCCGGCCGGTTACATGGTCACAATCACCGGGATGCCAAACGACCATTTTCTGGCAGAGTCACTCACAATGTATACTATAAAGTGTTGAACGAGACACGCACCAGGAAGAACATGCTAACACTAAATTGGATGGCGAGAGGAATAAGTGAACTTGAATACTAAATCAAAGCCAGTGTTGCTCTTCCTGCGTCAATATATCGCTCTCATTCAAACAATTTTAGCATGTTGCACGTCGTCGCTGTCCCATAAATAACATGTTTCTCATTTTAAAATTTTTACGTTGATGGAGTTAGAGGTAGATATTCTGCCCTAGCCCGAGCCTGGCCCGACCCGACCAAATTTTGGCTCAGGTCAGGCTCAAAATGTCAATCATTGCATTCGGGTTAGACTTGGTTCAAGATGGGCTTTTGACTTTTTTATCTTTATAAAAATGTATGCTAAAACGATGTGTGCATACTAAACTAAGGGAGACTTCTTAAAAATAAATAATTTTAAAAAAGCAGTAAGGTAATTGTTGTTTAACTGCTAAACAGGAGCGATCAGCCAGAACACGCTTTGATCTCAGCCGAGTCAGCGCAGGTGAACAAAAGCCGGAGCTTGAACTGAGTATGTGTACATCTCCCTTCCGCTGCCCACTCTGTAAGTGCCACGTTCTTGAAGACATATTGTTGCTGCTGTGGTTTATGGCACACCTTAAATTTTCCATCAACTCTTAAAAAAATTCCTCAATGATAGAAAATAGTTGGTTAATGTGAGAGCTCCACAGAAATATAAAAGATGTCAATGTTTACACAGTTTTGTTTAACTTAGATTTCGTTACAAAGGCTTTCATTTGTTATTATAAATTGTCTGTTTAAGCTCTCAGTCATACATATGAGTGGTTAATCGATGACAAGGTTTATTCAGCCGTTATCTGTACTTATTTGAAGGTGTCGGACGTTTCGCTTCTCATCCAAAAGGCTTTGTCTTCGAACTACAATTTTTGCTGGTAGCTCTGGCCCTATATTTATCCCTAATGTCCAAAGGTGGTGGTGCCAGACCTCTGCTTTGATAGGTACCTACTCTAAGATTGGGGGGAGCAGAGGACTATTCCGAGGCTACACTGATTACTTCTTTTACCTCTTTTTGCGGCCCATCTTACCTTTAGATGGAGTGTCCAGATGATATTTCCATCAACATAAATAAATATAAATAAAATTAAATAAAAGAACAAAATGGACATGTTTTCTATCATATACTGTAGCTACGATGTATTTACATGTCAACTAGCATGTATTCAAAATGTGTGGCTTAATTGAACTTCTCTTTCCGTCTGTCTGTCTGTTGGCTGTTTATACCACCTTCCGCAATCTCTACCTTACTTGTCCATTGTCCCCCTTCTCCATACCAGCAGTGTCAGTTGGAGGAGAAGGAGGCTACCCCCCAGCACAAACAGGATGTACAGGTTCATTTCTTCAACTTTTCCCTTTTGGCTTGTCGTGTGTGTGCCTGCTGCTCTCGTTCATCTCTCGTCGACTTTGCGGGACTTGACATCCCATTTGCGATCATCTTTCAGTCATCTTTGCGACTTCTAATGAAATAATTTACAGAGGCATTTGGGAATCGTTTGCAATTGAAATGCTCTATACCAGGGGTCTCAAACTCAATTTACCCCGGGGCCGCTGGAGGCAGAGTCTGGGTGAGGCTGGGCCGCATCTTGATTTCCACAAGAAAAGCATAGATAAAACAGTCCAATGTTCTCAAAATTTTTATTTTTAAGACACAAAAAAAATAATTAAATGAATAAATGAAAAAAATGAATAAAAATATAAATTAACCAGTAATAAATAAATAAAATAATTATAATGATCATAAGGCAGATACAGACGACTGAGAAAACCACAGGAAAAATAATTATTTTAATAAAGTTTCAAATGTCTGTATTAACAGTTCTTGAACCTATAGCTTTCTTAACATAAATACAATATTGAACATGAACTGTCCTAAACATGGCTTCTCTTGCCTACTTGTTCAACTTCACACACAAGTTTCATTCGTATCAATCATGCGGGCCTCACTAACATTAATATTTCATATCAAGGTGGGCCGCAAAAAAATCTTTCGGGGGCCGCAGTTGGCCCGCGGGCCGCGAGTTTGAGACCACTGCTCTATACTGTATATGCACCCATACTCTTATTTCAAGACAATTTTTGGTCTCATTAACAATTGATTCTGAAAGACATTAGTTGACCAATGGTTAAATGAAACCATACATCCTGTCCATTTTCTGTTATCCATAAGCCCGCGTGAAACAAAGTGGTATCATTAGTTTCTAGGCAGGAGGACATCTTGATCTTGCACAACATGTGTTGTCACATCTGAAATATGACTTTGTCTGACATGCTGCATACCTAATCATGACTCTTGGATAATTCACCGATTCACGTGATGAGTTTATGATGGTCTTCTAACGTCCGCCTGTGTGTGTCTTCTTCCTGGTTAGTTTCTGGATAAGTCGCAGGATGTGTTGCTGAAGCACCAGGCCAGTATCAATGAGTTGAAGAGAGCCCTGAGGGAACCCAACAGCAAGCTGATGAACCGTGAGAAGCGTTTGTCGGCGTCATCGCCACCTGGCACGCCGGAGAAAAAAGCTGTGAGTTGGAGCTTTGGGGTGGGGGGCGTTGGAAGACCATTTTGAATGTCCTAGAACGACACTATATTTTGACACTCCAGTCCATTTCAAAGTCGATTCATATTCCAGTCACTGTCCCATAACAAACCGTCCTTTAGATTTGTTGTCTTTAAATCATTCAAGATTGTGTTCACCGGTAAATCAAACCACAAGTGTTGCAGGCAGACGCTCACGGAACGGTAAACATTTTTTGGAGCAGAAAATGTGATCTATTTCCTGTCTTGTTGTTAAGGTTTTGAGAGAGATGGGTAATATTCCATTTGAATGAGTCGAACAGATAAACTCTTGGGGCCCAAAAATATTTTGTAGGATTTTCATGTTTGTGATCGATGCATCGATGTGATCGAGTAGTTTTGGTCCATCGCTTCAGACATTTCAAAGAAAGCATCTCACATCAAAGTCGTTTTCAATTTTGCTTGCATAATGTTCTCATGATATGATTCTCTTTCATGAGCCATTTTTTTCTGTCCCTCTCTCTGTCGGAGCACTAATGGCTGTTCTATCTTCCCTTTGACATTTCTTATGCCGGCCAGTTGGGGAAAGACCCCATTAGCAGTCACTCTGTTGAGGGCCTCACCCAGAAGACTCTCACCACTTCACCTGAGGTTCATTCTCCATTTTAATTTGTGTGATGATGTTACACAACCATTTGTCTTTTGGTGAAACCAATTCTTTGAGTGAAATCTCATGAATCCGGAAACATGTTGACCCAAAACTGCCATCAATCTTGGAGATTGTCTTTTTTTTCCTGAAGTACCATTTGGCTTGTCTAACTTTGTTCAATCTATACCAACGTAGGACTCTGAGGATTGGGTATTCATAGAACCCCAAGACCTTGACTGGAAAGTTCAAGAAAATGACACATCTCCCACATCTGATTCCTCTCGGGACAAAAACAAGCAGGAAAAAGAGACCGCTGTTGCCAAGATGATGCATATCGATGTAACGGAGTCTGACAGAAAAGAAATGAAAGCCCACTTTGATGAATTTCCATCAGCTGGATGCTACGGACCCTGTGAGCAGCGACCCATTAACAAAGGTCGTTTTCAGATTCAGCTATCAGCAAACGCAGTCCCGTGTCAAGAGAAATCTCTCGGCAAACAGTCTGAAGCCTGGAGCTCCGAAGCAAAGGACAGTTTGGCACCAATCTCACATCAAAAGAAGGAACAAACAACTTTGGTGCAGAGACCAAAGAGGCCACCTCACAGCTTAAACCTGCGAATGCCTCCAGAGCTTGTCCACGAGGAAGGAGCGAGTGATTCCTCCGAAAAAGAAAATGAGGACTTTGGCTTGGATACCAATTCAGACAAAAAATCTGAAATGGAAATTTACCACCAATCCGATGCGTTGTTCAAAGGTGACAAAGAAACGCTTTTTTGGGTCGATGAAGGTAGCACACCGCAGGACAAAGCGGTAGGAGAAAGCGAGAATGCTTCCACCCAAGATGCCAAACCGGTCAAACGAACCTCCAACCGGGTTGGGCCGTCAGAAATGAACGGAGCTGGCAAGCTAAACCATGAAAGTACATTCGAAAGTGAGAGCGGGAAAGTGAGAGCAAAGGGCTTTATTGACAATAAAGAGTTAGCAGAGGTCAAACTGCGACAGGTCAGGACACACGAGAGGAAGATTAGTAGCTCTGGAGAAGAAGATATCGAGAGTCTCATCGGAGACCGACGTCAAAGGGCCTCGCTCCACCGACTGTTGGGCAGCCATCAGTCCGAAATCACCAGGATCGTTCCCCTAAAACCGGAGCGCTCCAAGAGTATCACATCTAAAGAGGATAGAGGAGGACAGGATGAGCAAACACGGGTCTTGCGAAGAGAATACCGCTGGTCGGTGGGTTCTCCTGAGACTTCCTCAAATCTCACTTGGACGGATGTATCCAACCTCCAAATAACCAAACAAGAGCATTCCGATGACAGCCCTCACCCCTACCCAGGGTCATCTGAAAGTCCAATGTTTGCGTCAAAGAACATGCCGCTTTCTAAAACGACTCCTCCAACCCCGCCTGTAAAAAGCAAGAAGGCTCGGGAATCAGGACTAATCCTTCGGAACAGCAGGAATGTCGTCAGAGAGACGAAACAAGAAGCGGTCAAGAAGAGACACTCGGTAACTGTGCTTGTCTTTTGCTTCTAGTTCAATAGAAGTAAAGCTTTGCATGAGCTTTTTCAGATATACACACCATTTTCTTTTGTCTCTCCTTCCATTTGCGGTGACTTGCGGTGTAATAGTTACTTATCCATCTTGGCTCAATGCGAAGGGTCGTCGAGATGATGCATCCTTCATCTGGGTGGCGTGCCAATGCTGCATTTCATTCACCGCAATCTGCTTGGCAAAGACGTCGTGCTCACGTCCGAATTATGGGAAATACAAATGATTACAAGTCTGTTTTTAATTTCCTCCATCCTTAACTCAAAGAAACTACAGTGGAACCTCCTTCCTCCTTCATGTCATTTCTTCTCGGAGCGTTGTTGTCATGTTCTCCTTGTTGCCATGACCAGTCTGTGATTGCATTTCATAAAAGACAAAAAAAACATCACTTCATTTTCAAAGTACCATCTTTTCCGCACTATAAGGTGCACCTAAAAGCGTTTTTTTTTTCTTCAAAAGCTGACCATGCACCTTATAATCGGTGCGCCTCATACTCCGGAAAATACTATAGATTTCTCCTTGTGCAAACACATGACAAAATAGTTTTCCAGAGTATGTTCAAACCCAACAGCCGTTCATCTTGAGAGGTTCCACTGTAGCCGAAAATTAAAACTCAAGGCCACATGATTATTTTGCAAGCTACATACTGTTTGCATGTGTTCCCACAAATTAAAATCAATAATGCACCGAAGAGAGGTCAAACTGAGTTGCCATTCACCCAGAGCAAAAATTACATATGATTGGAGTGTTTTGGCACCGCTCACAGAAACTATGCTATTAAATGGACATTGAGAGGATGAGGATTCCGCTTCACCTTGCCCTAATGTACAATTTCTTCTGTTTTCACCTGCAGGAGCCCTTCTCTGCTCCCTTTGTTTATGATGAGACGTTCATTGATGCCAAGGTTATTCATTTGTATTCAAAGTGGTGTTCCACCCCTCATCTCCATCCCTTCCTTACATGATTTTCTAAAGGAACGACAGCCTGCTCTTTTTAGTCGCTTCCATGCGATTGTGTGCATTCAAAATAAGCCATCTGGAATTTAGCTATTAGTGAGATCAACGCGCAAGTTACCTTTGATGCTTCACATCAAAAACTTCGTTTCCCTTGATGCTTCATATAAAATCTTTGTTTCACTTTTATCCTTTTTTGGTCGGTTAGGGGAACTGTTTGACTTTTTAAGTCTGCAATGTTTTTTATTTATTTTTTCATATGTGTTATGCTCACTGCAAAGGGATGATTATTTTAAAACAAAGACCATCAAGTCAAAGTCAAAGTCAGCTTTATTGTCAAATATGCTAATATGCATGACATACAGCACAGATGAAATTACTGTCCTCTCGGACCCAGCATGCAAGGCACTTATAATGACTTTAACAAACATAATAAACATGAAAACGCCAATTTGCCGGGAGAGGGGAGCCGCTGCGCGTTCACGCGCCACCATCTTGGGAAAAACCAAAACAAATATGACAACACAAAGACACAGAGTCATTCATTCTTCAGGACTTGCTGTACCTTCTTTGTGATGACATGAAGCAGTTCTCGATGAAAGAGGAGAGGTTCAATGTTGAAAGCAAACACAAAGCTGTAGCATCCATTGACGAAAAGACATTGTCTCACATCTCCTGTCCCACATAAATCCGCTTCAATTCTAAGCCGCAACAGTTTCACATACGCATCGGCGCTCTGCGCTGACGCTGCTTTCTTCTTATCACGGGCTCCTCAAGCCATGCATCCATCTAACCGCAGACTGTCCAACAGCACCGACCTTTCTGCTGAATAAAGCGGGGCTGTGAATATGCTGCCCATTACAGACGCAAAAAAGCACAATGGCCCCAGAGCCGTCCAGCGATGACAGTCAAATGGCTCCGACATTCCTCCCATTCAAAAACAGTACCGGCACATTCATGCTGCCGAAAGGCGCAACTGCTCAGCACAGTCTCCTCCTTGATGATTGTCGTGGCCAAAAATGCTGAAAAACAATCTGTATCCGTTCCACGTGACACACAACAACATAAAGTGACAAAAGAAAACACAATAACAAGACAAAAACAACAAAAAAAGCAAGGCTCATGAGAGCACTTGCTGATGGCTGCATACTCAGGAGCCATTTTATGTGTGCTGCTTCTCCATGACTTTTGTGTCAGGATTAGGTACTTGCCCTGGTTGATACAGTTTCTCTGGATAGGTTTTTACGGCGATTTCACATTTTGAGACCTCCTATTCAAACCACGTTCGCCAATCCGCTTTGTTGGAAGGCCGAGCATGAGTCGAAGCTAATTCCATACCATGGCCATCATCTGTCTGCAGTCAGAGTCACACAATTTGAATGCGGCGGCTCTGTATCTGTAACCCCCTCCAGAAGGAGCTCGGTGACAGGAGGCCGCAGACCATTCCAGTCCCAGAAGGGGACCAGGAGCAGGATACGGTGGCCTGCATGAGGGAGAGCCATCTTGGCATAGAGCGCAAGTGCTCCAGTATGACGGTCAGCTCCACATCCAGCCTTGAGGCTGAAGTCGACTTCACTATCATAACAGACCTCCACCCTTGCATGGAGGACGTCGTCACGAAAGGCGGCTCCTACTCGGGGGAGAAGGAACGACAGCCCGAAGTGGGTCGGGAGGACTTTGAGGAAACATCAATGTTCTACTCTGCGCGTCTCATGGACCAAGCAGACAAACGGCCCATAGAGGAGGAACTTCCCAAGGAGGGACGACATCACGAGGTAGACAGACGACTGTTTGCCATCTTCATCAGCATTATCTCATGGATTCATCCCACTCGGCTGGCCATCCTGCTTTTTTACCTTTTTCTGTTTGAGATTCCCATGCAGAAACTTGATTTATTCAGCCGTTGTTGTTCAGATGACTTTGTCATGTTTTTAATCCAATTCTTTTTTCCATCATTCATAAGGATCCCTTCCCGCCACCTTTATATTTTGTCGCAACAAAACACCCTGCATTAAATAACCAAACTCATGACCGTAGCGAATGAGAAGAACACATCTTTTAATCAGAACCCGTTTTGTTTTTCCACAGCCGCCTGTGGCTAGAAGAGAGCCCAGCGCTGTGACCATTGCCCAGAGGTTAAAGAGGGCCGACTCCAAGACGGAATCTCACACAAATGGGTCGGAAGTTCAAGCGACTATCACGCCTGTCTCCCCCCAGGTAAATCATCGGTATTCGTATAGCTTCTGATTGAATATTAAATGCAGTGTTAAGAAATGATGTCATACATAGACATGTCACACATGCCTTGCATTGGTATTGTTGTACCAGTCGAGGGAGACAAGACCTGTTCAAGCAGTTTGTTCTCGCGAACAACGCCGGGATCGAACTGCGGAGGTTGGCATGTCTGGGAGAGATTTTGCTCTTAGACTGAAAGAAAAGGATGACCTTAAACTTGACACATACGCCCTTGGTAGTGCCATCCATGCAGCTCGGTGAGAGCCTTTCATGGTTAGTCATGAGTTGCACATACTAGGAGACAGTTGCACAACTAACTCGTGACCAATCCAAAAGTCAGAACCAAAATTCTGCCACAACCTAGTTCGTATTGAGAGGTAGCGATTTCGATCATGCGACGGACTGAACTCAGGTTTACAAAATATGCGTCCCGGTACGCCCCTGAAGAGAACCGTGCCGCAAAATTGTTTATCCGTATCAACACAGGAATATGTCTGAAAAAGATTTGTATCCTCCCTACAGAGACTATCCTTCAGCCAAGATACTTCGGTGAGCATGAAAGAAAATGCATCGCCGGTAAGTGTTTGAGCAGACACCAATGACAACATGCATCAGTGAGATGCAATGTGTTTTTTCAAATTAAAATTACTTTTAAAATTTAATTAATTAATTAATTAATTAACTTGTATGTATGTATGTATGTATGTATGTATGTATGTATGTATGTATGTATGTATGTATGTATGTATGTATGTATGTATGTATTTATTTATTTATTTAGCTTATTTTCTAATTTATTTATTACGGTCGCAAACCTTTAAAGGACAACAACACCATTTTTTTGTTTCCTAACTGACATCAGAAAAACATTTTATAGCATCTAAAATACCCAAAACACGCAGGCTGATATTTTTAGTCAAACGCAAAACACCAATGAAAATGACCCCACACAAAAAAATCCCGTGACTGTAAAGTGTCCTTGAGAGTTTTGAAAGGCGCTTGGAACCTAAATGTATTATTATTATTATTATTATTATTATTATAAAGTTGCCCAAAACTGCTACTAATGAGCTCAAAACTGGAGAGATTCAGAAAGTCCCGCCCCCAGTTCGTGATGTCTCGTCAGGATACTCCTTCACAAACTGCCTTGCTCCGGAATCAAAACAATGGCTTCAGAGAGTTCAGATTCGGAAAAAGATCCTTTACTGTTACTCATCCAGTTATGAATATGATTCAAATAGTTCTGAAGAGGAAAGCACAAGTGTTTGCGATCGATTAAAGAAGTCCTTCTGTATCAATTCAAGCCGTGTAAGCAAAGCGACGAAACTGGTGAAGGACACAACATGTGAAGCATATATCACGCTCTGAATAAGCAATGTAGCATCAACTTCGGCAATATCAAAACCATTAAACAATCTGCATTGATGTTGACATCTTGTAGCTTATTATTTGTTATCCATGTCCGTATATGCCACATATTGGATTGGATTGGATTGGATAAAGGAAAATCCAATCCAATATGTGGCATATATGGACATGGATAACAAATAATAAGCTACAAGATGTCAACATCAATGCAGATTGTTTAATGGTTTTGCATGCAAAACGTTGTTTAAACTTTCAAGATGACTTACGAACTTGCGTATGAATGACAGCGGTTTTCCATCTCGAACTTCGATTAGCTCCTCGTTCCAGCAACTGAATGTTTGTCCGATAGGGTTGCTCCACTATTATGGCGATTGCTCTCTTTCACCACTGGAAGCAACTTTCTACTCATTGTCAGGCTGAGAGGATGACAACGGTTATCCAAGCGGTGATTCGCGCATTTGTGTAAACTTACACCTTCTTTATGCGTGTTACCGCAATTGGTTGCCACACAACGATTCACCATCGCATATTTATGTCGTTTTCCTAATTTCGCAATCAACACAGTGTTTTCAGACGAAACAAAGTACCCAAAATGTACTGTGTGTCGCTTTCTCGGTCAGGGGCGTTCCCTCAGCGACGTCACTCCGGCATGGTCATCAACTAGAAAACAAGACTTCATGAATAATCAGACTTCAATAATATAGCTACAAGCGGTTCTTTGTAAAATACGGTCAGTAGACGTCATTTGAAGTGATTTTACAAATTATGGACACAACCTGTTCGGAAGTGTCGGTTGTCCTTTAAATACTCTGATGAAAAGTGAATGGTATGGTGATTGATCAGTGAGTCCTGGAAATGCTTAGCGCTAGCTTGACCACAAATGCATTGCATAGGGAAAAGCCTGCACGACGGATCACGAGTCCATTGGATCGCCACTGTTCCTCAGCGCAGAAAGCGTCACCACTGCGACCACAACGCATGTTACCAAGGTAATCGCTGAAGAGCAACTACACCGCCATACCACTGCAAAATAAAAATAAATAAACAAACAAATAATAATAATAATCTTCTTTTCCTTTCGGCTTTTCCCTTGACGGGATCGCCACACATAATAATAATAATAATAATAATAATAATAATAATAATAATAATAATAATAATAATAATAATAATAATAATAATAATAGTATGCACTTGTACATACACAAACAAAAAAATAAATGAATAAATGTAAATAAATAAATAAACATGTAAATACATACATACATACATACATACATACATACATACATACATACATACATACATACATACATACATACATACATACATACATAACTAATCTCAATGGTGAATAAATGCAGTGTTTAGACAGGCACCTCCAGTGCTCTTTGACAGGAGCGAATTCCAACTGGATGTGACCAATTAAATTCACAACAAACCTCTTTCCGCTTAATCCCGCAGACGGTCAAAGGAGGCTACTCCGAAACCAGAATTGAAAAAAGAATCATCATCACAGGAGATGATGACGTGGACCAACACCAGGTGAGGAAGGCTGATTGTGAATGTACGCCTAATCGTCAGCTGACCAAATAACTTTTTACCCGCCCCACGCAGGCCCTCGCGATGGCCATACAAGAGGCCAAACAGCAGCACCCAGACATGCTCGTGACCAAAGCGGTGGTGATCAGGGAAACGGATTCTCCCACCAACGACCCACAGCAGAAGGTTAAAATCAAAAACCAATACGCAAATGGGTATTCACTGATTTGGATTTTGTCCAAGCCATTTTCTCTCGTTGCAGTCCTGATTGGCCAAAGTGGCTCCAGACAGGGAGGACACTTGCGGACCCGCCCCTGGTGTGAAGTGGACCATGTCGTTCTCCCATGAGAACAGACTGTCAAGCAGTTGGACCAAACCCCCATTCCCCCGGCCTTTGAGACACACCTGGTGTGACGCGCCCTTTGACCTCGGCGGGCCTCCAGTTTCTGCCGGTAGCACGAGAAGGATCACCTGCTTGCTTTGACCCAATAATTTCGGGTCGCTGTTTCCTTGTTTGGATCTCATCTTTTATATTTAATTTTCATGGCATACACGATGATCCCAGCAGATGCAAGAAAGAAAGGGCACCGTCCAATCAGTGCTACTGTCAAGCAACTTTTTTTGCATTCTTACCTGTGGGGAATCAAACTCGGTGTTGCTATACAAGTAAATATGTATATTATCAGATTATTATTTAGCGTGCATGTTTCAAATGCAAACAAAAAACAGAGGGAATTCTAATACAAACAATGATATAAATGGCTGTGTGTTAAACGGAAGGTCTTTCTTTGGGGGGAAAGTTGATCAGTCCGCTAAGCAGCCAAGGTGCGGTGGGATCGAGTGATTTGTGGTGGAAATGTCCAAGATCTTTGGGCCAGTAGACGGTGGAGACGTTTGGATGTTGTAGGACTCGGACGAGAGACTTTCGGGTGGAAAATTTGCACCCATTAACATCAATACTATGTTTGATTTGCTCTCTCTTGGGTGTGTGTGTGTGTGTGTGTGTGTGTGTGTGTGGGTTACTGCCAATTTATTAGAAATGTCTGTTTCAGAAGGTTAATGCTGTTTTTTTGTTTAGTGTTTGTTTTCTTTACTTAAAGGCTGTTATAGGTTTACATGATGCATCATCGAAGAAATATCCTCTTAGCCGTTTCGGTTGCCGTAACAGTGACAGCGAATTGTAAACTGTTACTTGGACGAAAATGAAAGTTCAACTGTCATCGCAGTATGTACCGTGGATAGAAATAGTCTACACACCCCTGCTCAAATGTCAACTGTTGGTGATTATTTAAAAACTTGCCATGAATGTGACCGATTACTCGTGATGGACAACTGCAACTTTGTCAAGCACTTGTGATCATTTTTTTAATCCTCTCGGTGGCAATTTAGATTTAAAGGTGGAAATATCATTTCTCACTACTCTTTGTCATAAAACCAAGAGCACCATCTGGATGAGTAAAAGGGAAATAAATCATCAGTCCTGCATGAAGCTTCATTTTTGCTTTGATCTGTGTAATTCTGTTTTTTGCTGTTTGGAAATATTCATAATTCTTTCCACGATGCCTAAAGCCCCCATTACAGAAGAAAAACAACTCCAGAGCAAGGTGACCGATGCGATCACGAAAAGAACAACATTCTCAGAGTGAACCATGGTGGCAGCAGCCCCGTGCTGTGCACACATCAGCGTTAACATCACACAAACCTGACACTTGAACAGGGGTGTGTAAAGTTTTTTTGTAGTTCTTCCGCAGTTGTTTACATTAGCAACTTGAGGGCAGCACAGAGGCCTTTAGAAGTTCCAGCAATATGCAGTCCTCTTTGAATCGCGTGTTGCGGCGCAGTGGTGTATCGTGAGAAGTCGTCGGGAAAAAAAAAATCTGTCTTTACTACAATGTATCTTTGTTCATCTCTCTGTGTCAATGACACCTGCCTCCACTAGATGGCAGGATATACTGCATCTCTTACTATTTCAGTTCAAATTCATTTTCTGAGATTTTTGTTTTGGTCGTGTACTACGAGGAGATTTTTCTTATGTATAATACAGGTAACATCCGACTTACGACCGGGTTCCGTTCCGACAAAACGGTCGTCAGTCGAAATGCATTCAAAATGGCCGACGCGAGGTTTATATGACAGGATAGTATACAATGTCAATCTGTTTTTAAAAAAAATTGTTTTTAAAGAAGGTTTTCTATTGAATACTATTGTATACCAAACTGCTTACAGTTCATTGATAAATCTTCTAACTTTTAGTGTCATTTTTTATCATTTTATATTTCGTATTATCGATTTTTATTACTATGTCGTTCTGCTTACCCAAATACACATGGCTTTCCACACATGCGCGCTGTTGAACAATCGCTCTCCCTGCTAACAGAGAAGCCAGAAGAGGTCGCCCAAGACACACGCTCGGACTTAGGCGGACGCCGAAGGACAAAAGTCTAGAAGAGGCGTTGGCCGCGTGGGCCTGACGCGGCATTCTCGATGCGCCGATCCTGCACAACCGAGCGCCGACGCCCACCAGCCTCGGTGTCAGTGGACACTCCCCCCCGCCGGTGCCATCACATGCTGGCTGGCCAAAATTGTCATACGCGTTTGTGAAGAAAGTTATTTTGTATCCTCATTTTGTGCAACGCTGTAATATTCTCTGTTAAGATAAATGAGGCATGCTGAATGTTGAGCGAATCTGGCAACACAGCCACAACACTACATATGGTCCTTTGACAGCGATAAAAAAATAGTTACTATACAATGCTGAGACAAGCGGTTGCTCTCTGTGCTCCGGCAAATAAACATCCTACTTGTTCAATCTAAACAAGAAGGACCATCTCGAGTCTTTATTCTACCAAATGCATCGCAAACACGCTGCAGATCTCTACAGCGTTGCCCGTAGCGGTCCGACCCGTATAATTTTTTTTTTTAAACGGTCTGGCGGTCGTGGTCGTAAGTACCGGTGGTCGTAACCCGCACCGGTTGTAAATCGGATGTTACCTGTATGTGCCTTGGCTTGATAAAGGTTGGAAAACATTGCTCTTGAAGGTATTGTGACGCTTCTAGACCTTTTCAAATTCGCGGTCCGTTCGGGTATTTCAATAACCTTTGTCAAAGTGTTAAATGCAAAAATAAAAAACAAACAAACAAAAACTACAATTGAATTGGTCTGTGTAAGCTCTCAGTCGTACTGGAGTGGTCCATCGATGAAAAGGTTTCTTCAGCCGGCATCTGTACTTCTTTGAAGTACTGCTGGTAGTTTTGGCCAATATATATATATATATATATATATATATATATATATATATATATATATATATATATATATATACAGTAAAGTCTCGTTATATCGATATCGGATATATCGATAGTCCCGGTTATATCGATACTATTTCTATGCACGCACGGAGAAAATTACATGCAAACAGGGTCGGATATATCGATAGTCCCGGTTATATCGATATTTTTTCGGACTCCCTTGAATATCGATATAACGAGACTTTACTGTATATAGTAAAGTCTCGTTATATCGATACTCTCGGGAGTCGGAAAAAATATCGATATAACTGGACTATCGATATATCCGATCCTGCGGCATGTAAATTTTAACCGATATCGATATAATGAGACTATATATATATATATATATATGTATAGGGCCGAAAACTACCAGCAAGACTTAGTTCGCTGACGAAGCATTTTGGGTAAGAAGCGAAACATCCGACACCTTCAAAAAAGTACAGATGACGGCTGAAGAAACCTTTTCATTGATAAAATTGAATTGCTTACTTGCTAATCATTTAAATTGAGCTGACATCAGCATGAACCAAAAACCTGAAAGGACGAAAAAGAAATTTCCGGGTGAAGTTACAAAAGAATAAAATATTTGTGTAGTAGGTCCGCTTGCAGGCTTCAGCATTTGCCGTGTGACTGATCCAACTCAACACTCCTTTCAATTTCCTCATGATCGACAAATGATCAAACCATCCGGGCCGCCATTCCAATATTTTGACTTGTGAAGCTCCAGGTCCTTGCAAAAATTGAAGAAATATTGCAACAACTCTGCAACAAACCTCTTGATAAGTTTGCATGGATTCATTCCGGCATATTTGATTTTTGTCATTGGATTCCTGTCAACTCCAAAGTCTTAGGTCATGAAGGTCAACGACTAGACTGGAAATGATCGTGTAAGGAAGGCAACATGATTTTTGGTAGTGCGCGTGCAGTTGAGTGTCTTCCAAACACTCATGTGGGCGAATAGCCCCACCTCGTGCATTTATCAATATGTAACACGAGGAAGAAATGAAAACTTTTATGAATTAAAAAAATTACTCTCAATAATGCGTTATGCGGAGTTGTACGTGAAGCTTGCTTATATCTACGAATGGTGCTTTATGACGCTTCATGTGGCAGCGGATTTTTTTTATTGCATTTTATTATAAAACTTACCCTCACTAATTAATGTCAAATTATAGAACTTGAATGTGCCGTTTGACCCTTTTGAGGATTAATTTTGTGCCCTTATGAGCTTCCGGAGAAAATGCAAAAATATCGAAACACGATATTCATAGAGCCTCTGCTCCTTTCTCTCTTTGTCTCTCTCTCCCTCTATCTCTGTCCCCCTCTGTCTCTCGGGCATTCGATAGATAGATGACTTGAGGAAAGAACAGTCTGGTATGTTTTTATTTATAAACCCATATTGTTTATTAACACAATATAAACAACATAGCAAGAGAGGAAACCCTCGTTTTTGAGCAGACCGGACATGTATAAGAGGCTGACTTTGACAGAAGCATGATCTGAATGCCATTGCTCGTTAAGACGTTGGGGTACACGTACAATATACACAAAAAAAAAAAAAAAAAAAACACTGCACGAACGGTATGGATGCTGCATGGTCCTGAATCAAAGACACTTGGTCACGAGCCAGAAGATTACGTATGCACAGTCATGCCGAGCAACAGCTAGCAACAGAAGTATAGATTAAAAACCCAGAATGGCATTTTTTTAGAAACGTTTTTTTTGGGGGGGGAGGTCATATAAATGTTTTGAAATGTACAAAACAGTATATTACATATTCACTGATACATGATTATGCGCACGAGCCGGTAGCTGACAGTGACACTCCTCTAAGAACTACATACAGGCTGTCTAGCACTTCTGCACAGCCGTCCCATGTTGCATCAGGAGACTATGAGCAGTGGAAAACGAAAGATCAGCAGCATTGTCATTCAGCATTGTTTTTTTACAACTAGAAAAATGCACGAGGCCCCATATTGCCAAAAATCCCTCAACTGAATTTAGCCACCTATCAAGCTGCACCGCTTCCCCGTTCCCCTTCACCGCCTCCACACCCCCAAAGCTGGCAACGACCGTCAAAACAGCAGCATGTAAACATCACCACGGCTGCATAATAGCTCTACGATTCTACCGTCTTCAATATGTACATTATGATAAGTTAAGGCTGTTGAAGGACCTGAGGATTTTGAAGTCATGATGAGGCACACAGAAGGCAAAGGATACAGTAGCTATCCACATTGGGCTAACCCAAAAAAGGGGGAGCAAGGGTCTGACCACCGAGGAAAAATACGTTCCCAGGAGCGACAGCACTGTGTTGCTGGTGGAAAATGTCACAAAGATGACTTTTTTCTTGAAGATGTGTTCAAATACCAAAGAGAACCGGTTTCTAAAATCTTGGCCTGCTAACCATTTTTTGGGGCTCAGATTGACTTATCTCGTATTAAAATGACAAATTTATTTGTGTTTGACACCATGTCGTTGGGTTTCCATACTTCACAAGTTCATTCTGACAGAAAATGAAGCTTCAAACTTGCTTCATGAACCAGTTGTTGTTTTTTTCCTGCTCCTCTAGATGGCACTGTTGATTTAAAGACTGGAATGTCATACAAAAAGATGCACACAGAACATTTAGTTTCTCCTTTTCTTATGAAAGCTGCTTTGGTAACAACAGAGTCATGACATCTGTACTGTACATCTTCCTCTTGTAGCCAAGGTACCCCAGAAGCACCCCACAATGTCCCAGCGGCATGTTTTGTATTCGCATTTTTCTCGGCATATTCCTTTAGTCTCTAAATAAAAACAAATGAGTGGATTTTCACCACCAGAGAGGCGCGCCTGCGTTTCCACGTAGACTGTCTTCACTTCAGATGCAAGGTCTGCCGGGAGCTGTTTGTCATAAAGATGTCCGCGCCGTGAAAGACAGCGCTATTGTGCTGAGGGCTGATAGAGTGGAGACCTTGGATGCGGAGCCGACTGCATTGGGACCTGAAAAGGTCATGAAAAGATAAAGACTGGCAAAATACGTACGTAGAATTTTATTGATCTAATAAAAGAACTGCCTCGAGTTTCTCGTTTATGTTCTGGTTAGCATTATTTGTATTTATTTAGCTGTGAGGATTGCGCAAAACGGATGATTCTTATTTTCTGTGTCGAGGTGCGATGAATAGTACTTGAATAAATAATCATGCAAAAAGGTAAGCAACTCGCAGATCAAAATTCTGACATCTGGGCAAAAGTGGGTCTGAATTGATGTGGCTGGGACTTGATATGGTTTAACAAAACAGTATTGAAGCGAGGGTGGGGCAACTCAGCTGAAGAGAACTTTTCCAGAGTTGACTTGCAAGTAGAACAACTTCAGTTAATTTGGTGAACACCAGAGCTTTATTCAGGCCGTTTTCTCCTGATGGCCAAACGAAGCTTCCTGACACCTCTAGAAATGTAATCAAGGGATAACATTGCATCATGAAGCTTCGTTTTATTGCATTTTCCGCCCCAGTGGGATCACGAATACATTGAAGGTCAACTGGTGTTTGACTTGAGGGTTTTGTTGTATTTTCCCGTACAATAATTTGCTGTTCTTTTTTGGTGTTGAAATTACGCTAGGTTCTCCGGCAGCACTTTATTTCGCCCGCCCTGCATGCTCCTCCAGATCATGATCACTGATCTTTTCCGTTCAGACATTCAGCGGGGGAGCAGACAATGCAGCCCAGCACAGAGGACACAAACGAGCTCTCCACTGACCTGCTATCCTCGGGATAGTGATTTGCCGACTACTGCTGCCTTCCCCTCCCTCCCCAAACGGTTTGATCTGAATGATGTAATCCTCATCCGTGGGCAGGGAGAGCTCCACCGAGGTGGTGTTGGTCTCCATGATATTGGGATGGCTGTGTGGGTTATTTTTGTACAGCACCTAACGCCAGTTAAACCGGGCCATGAGTTAAAAAAAAACATCAAAGGTGACCTGAAGATTAAAAAAAACGGATACTTACTTTGTAACCTGTGACCTCCGACTCATTCTCCAGGGCTTTAACCTGCTCCCAGTTTAATATGATCTTGGAGTTGGATGTATTCCACATCACTTTACCAGGAGGCTGGCTCGGTGCTGAGAGGGAAAAAAAAAAACACAGAATAACAAAACCGTTTTGTGGTTTTTTTTTTCCTTCCATTCCAAATGAAAGATGGAGCAGATAGCGATCCCGTTCAGTCGACTTGCTACATACGTGGTTTTTTGGTGGTGATGTTGACGGTGGTGCTAGGAGGTCCGGCTCCTGCGGTATTATACGCTCTCACCGAGATGTAATACATGGTACTGCCTCGGACACCATGGATAATAGTTGATGTCTGATTTCCCACAGTTCTTTGCACGCTAGCTGTGTCCTCCTTTTCCCTTCGCTTCCAGTACCTCAGCTGAAAATCAACGAGGCAGAACAAATGATCGACTCTAACGCAGCGAAAGGTTTCTGCGGCATCCTGTCAGCAAAACGCAAGGCGGTCGATGGGTCAAGCGAGCGGCCGGAAGATCTTCTAGCCATAGCCCGGCGTGATCCACACGCGTCAAATACGATAGTTTAAGCTAATGTGCATGAAACACATGAAATGAGAAAAGTATTCAACAATTCCTTTACCAACAAGTACAGATAATAGGTTTTCTTTGTCACTGCGCTTGTCAGGGCGGAAACGGCCGACACGCTTCACGTCCCAAATATAATTTGACTTTCCTTGCAAAAACCCGCAACTCCTCTGATGACTTTAAGTGGTCAACAATTTATAGTCCTGTGCCACTTCATGCACTCTCTGGAAGAAAGTAACGCCCTTTCTTCACATGTGGTGGATCCGAATTTAAAGAACAATGGCCAAATGAAGTGTACACAGAGTGTTGTCAGGTGGCGTGCGAAAGCAATGCGGTGGTGAGAACAATTATTTTACAAATTGCCCCTTTTGGTTTATGTTTTTATACGATAGAAATGAATTTTCTGGAGGCCTTCAAGAATGAGTCAAGTGGTCATGAATGGCACTCCCAACTGGAGAGAAACAGCTAGCATGAAATGCGTTCAAGTGGAAGTAAGAGGAATCGGGATCACTCGCAGCATTAGGGAATAAAAGAAGGTAAAAGAAAATGGTAAACTCCAACGCCTTGGGACATCGCTTGGGCCATTATGCATGCAGCAAGCTATTATCTCCTATGCCCAAGGTATTGTACATTAGCTTAAGACGTTCATCAATAATGAAAGAGAACTAGATTCAACCCTCCGCATATGCACACAAACACACACGTCGGGTTGCAAGCGCTGAAAGCAGACGTAAAGAGTCAAGTTTACCTCGTAGCCGAGCACTCTTTTTTTACTGGCATTCCAGG
>NC_142745.1:17642500-17690000 GCF_051943395.1 Hippocampus bargibanti
GCTTGTTTGGATGGCTTGCTGGGTTCTCCGGTCCCGATGGTGTTACTGGCCAGGACTCGAAACTCGTAGTCCACCCAGGGGCTCAGATCAATCACGGTGGCTGTCAAACGGTGACCTCCGACCACTTTGGGAACTGCAATTTAGCAAATGCTATCAAACATGGGTGCGTTCCTTTGACATACGAGAAAGAGGAGCGCTGCCGAATGCAGTCGGCTTGACGTCGGCTTCACGTCTCATCTCAACGGATTATAAAAAGGTAACGGAGGCTAATCAATGAGGCTGATGTGGGCTGGAATTTTCCTTCGTTGACAGAAATATCAGTGCACAGCATACGATACACATCATTACAGCGGCCAGGCATGGTTACTAAGGGCGCTATCAGCGAGGATATGAGGTGTAAAACACGATCCATCACTGCGATTATTTGACATCAGATCCGCACCGGCTTTATCATCGGAATGAAATTCTTGTTGGAGGATTCCCTGGAGTCTGATAAAATGGTGGCCGGTGGTCACGCTACAATAACGCCCCATTTTGGAGAAAAAAACACCTCCAACATTCTCACCAGAGAGTCTGAAGATTGGAAGAGGCCACGGCCGGTTGGTGAGAGCTTACCTGTGGAGACAGCCTGCCACCCGAGGGAAAATGGAGTCCTGGCTTGGATGGTGTATGCGGTAATTGGACTGTGATTATCAACACCGGGCCTCCAGGATAGAGTCACTGTGGTATCTGTGATTTGGTCGACTTGGATGCTGGTAGGGGACCCCGGGGGACCTTGGAGACGACGTAACCGGGGTGCGAGAGCGAAGGGGAAAGCGGAGAGACGGAAAAAGAGAATGTAAATGAGGAAGCGACAGAGATATGAGAATGAGAGTCACAGTATTTTTTGGCACCGGCGGCCATGGCAGAGAAGTCAATTTGCTCGGAGACGTTTAAGAACTATTCTGTCTAATGAGACGGTGAAAATGTTAACCCAGGGTTGTCTAAACTTTTTCCAAAGGGGGGCCACATTTGGCGTGTTAAAAATGTCGGAGGGGGCATACCTTGGGGGACGTTTTTTTTACATATAACAGAAATTCATTGAAATACATTTCAATGAGCCATTTTGTGTTCCACATTTGCTTTTTTATTTTAATTTCAACTATCTTAACTCATTCACTGAGAGACGATATGTAGAAATGGGCCACTACAGTGTTTTTGTCATTTTCACTCAAATTGCAGGACCCACAGAATATTAGTTTCAGGACTACATAAACATTTAATGCAGCATAAGAAACCTTCGACTCTGTTCTTTCATCAGAAAAAAGAGGTAATTCCCGAGTTATATGGGTCTGGAGTTTGAGCTTGATATGGGGGCAGCTGTAAAAAAGGAAAATGCTTCGTGGGAGGGACACACATTCCTTGAGGTCTGACCAGCGCTTTATCGGCACCACCTCCACAAGAAAAATCCAAACCTGAGAAAATTCAGGTATGACGCTCCACATCATGCTGTTCAATTCCTGAGTAAATTCAGGAATCGCAGTGAATGAATCAAGCCTGTGTTTTGGTTCATTTAAAACATGCAGATTAATTCACTTAACTTCACTTTTGAACACAAATTAACTTTTTGCAACATTTGAACAACATTAATTGTAATTGTGTTATTTGTCATCAATTTAGAATTGAAATGGAATATTCAATTGACTTCACTTTTTAAAATACAGTGATACCTCAGTTTACGAACTTAATTGGTTCCCAGAAAGTGTGTGTAAGGCGAAAAGTTTATTTAATTTATTTCCCATAAGAAACCATTAAAAATGAGAATAATCCGTTCCCAGGTCCCCATAAAACATAATTTCCTACTAAATAAGTCTTAAAACCACACAAAATATACTGTATTTTATGTATAATAAATGTATTGTAATTAAAGAAATAAACTGTACTGGAAAATAAAGTCATTTTATTTGCCTTTGTGATGTTCGTTGATGTAGTTGCTTCTTGATGATATCCGAGTGAAGTTGATATGTTTTCTCGGCGATAATATCCTCACTCACACTGTCCCCTGCTAGCTGCTTTTCATTAATCCAAATCAACAGAAGTTTTTCAACCTCTTCTATTGCCTGAGACCATTGCTTAGACAACACAGGAACACCCTTAGTCACACATAGCAACGGCTTAACTCGACTTAGCATACTAGTACTGGGAAGCTAAGTCACACAAACGCACACCTCGTTCGTGTTTTTCGATGATCTCCTTCTTCTGCTCGACCGTAATTTTCTTTAATGTCATCTTCGACTTAGCACTAGCCTGTGGTGGGGTCTTTTTCAGTCCCATAATAGCAAAAGTACTCCACACGATAACAAACTATGTCTGCACTCCAACAGAGGGTGTGTGGACAACTAGCCACCGTGGCGCTGTTCGACCGTGTGTTTTGGTGTTCATCCGCCGAAAACTAGTCCGCCAGCCACCGTCGCGCTGTGTGGTATGGTTCGTCCGCCGCTAAAGCGTTCGTAAGCGGAGGCATCACTGTACTTTAATTAACTTTTGTTTAAACTGAAATATTCACTTAACTTCACTTTTTAAAATATTTTAATTCACTTTTTTGGAACAGTTGAACAGAAGTAACTGTTCTTTTGTCGATTATTGCCATTTTAGACAACAATAAAAACATTTAGAAAATGCTCATTGAAGAAAATATGGTATCTCATTCAGTCAATGACTCCTATACTAATTTGCTGTTTCTAATTGAGACTCTAGAAGGCAGCAGTTATCACACACAGATAATAGCGCTACTACCCAATGTATGCATTCTATAAGCGGGACAGACATTACTGATTTTACGATGGAGGCTGCAGTGCGGATGAAAATTTCATCGGTGTTGTATGTCATGCATATTAGCATATTTGACAATAAAGCTGACTTTGACTTAACTTTTGAAACTGACCACGGGCCACATTTGGCCCTAGGCTGCACTTTGGACATTGTGGGAAAACCCCTTGGCCTCCTCAACCATTGTAAATGAGCAGAAATGTTTAATAAAAAAAACTGTACAACTTGCACATTTACAGTATACATCTCAGTCTTCTGACATTTTTACTATGCTTAGAATATCTTCTTTTTTTATCCTTTTACCCCAACCCCCATTGAAATTGCTGCTGTGAACTGCAAATTTCCCCATTGTGGGACGATTAAAGGTTCTCTGATTCAGATTCTGAACCATTGACCAATCATTAAAAACAAAAACATCTCAGACCCGTGGCAAGGTATAATTTGTCAGATTCACAGAGAGTTAAAATGGAGAGGATGCTTTGAGTTCTGCTCACCTCTGACAACCAAGTCAACGGCAACGGAGAGGCTGTCCACTTTTGTCTGCACGGCGCACGTGTATTTCCCAGCATGCCTCAGCTGGATGTTTCGAATCATAATGTCTCCTGCTGAATGCTGCTGCCATTCAAAAAATAAATAAAGAAATGAAAACAAAATTACACAAAGATACAAGTATGCATTATTATGCTGAACATTCTACCATCCAGCCGCATGGGAGCACAAAGCTCATTTCCATGTTTGAATCAGAAAAATACATCTTGCACCCCCCATCAACTTTAGTCTGGCTCGTTTTTTTTTTTTTTTTTTCAAGGACACCCCAAAGTATTCATCCCGCGACTTGAATTACAGAAAACATATGAGCGCCAACAGCATGCGACCGACAGCCGCATAGGTGGGTCTCGCTTACAAGAAGCAGTTTATGTCTTTAAAGGGAGCAATTCCCACCTTTTCAATATCACAGAGTGGAGTCGAGCCGGACCGCTAATAAATTGGACACGGAGGAAAGCTGTGGCACAATGACAGGAACAATTTGGCAAAGTGCTTTTATCTGCGTTCTGGGTGTCGACCGCAATCTCCCGGCAACGCAACACTGCCCCCTGTTTATTTATCTTCAAGTGCAATAGCTGAATAATAAGAAGAGAATGGATCATTTCTATTCCTGGCCTTTGCTTTTCTCCCCTACAGGTTTTAGAATCAGGTGAGACTTTGAAAGAGAAGATGATACAGCGTATTTATGTAGTGTTTGAAACTCGGCATTGCTCCGAGAGTGCATGGAGGATGGGTATGTAAATTTCAGGGAAAAAAAACAGACAAAAAAAGCTATTCTGTCCACAAATAATACACTTGATACACTGTGTCTGCTATGTGGTTGAATCTGTTATGACTATGCCAAAAGAGGCCAAAAAACAAAAATGACCAACAAATCCTCAATTGGCAGTCTTCACCCCTATTTGATATCAAGCTTTGTAGAGGTCAGAAACTAAATTTGTCTTTTATAAAGCCGGCACACTGCAATTTAGCCAAGTGCACCCAGGCATTGGTTTCCTTCCCGTGTAATTACGGTATTCCACTCCGGCTATTGAAAAGAAAAAATGGGAGGAAAAAAGCAGAGAACAATATGTTCGAGTTCAAAATGAACTCAGTCGCAGTGTTCGAGGATGATGCAGATCAATGGATGCAAATGTGACCTGTTGTGTTGCATCCATTGGTTCATTGCAAATTGCGTTTATGAAAATACCATGCTTTTAATCCTGAAATCTGGATTACGTGTGATTAAATGACAGTTTGCAGTCATTGATTTGATGAAATCTTCAGAAAGTTTTGTCATTCTTGATTTATTATATATATTTTTTTGCTAATTTTGCAAAAATGAAGCTTCATGAAGCAAGTGATTATTTCAAACTCCTCTAAGCGCTGCTCTTGGTTTGATGATGAAGGCGAGTGCAATGGATGGAAATTTCCATTGCATATATAAACCACAAAGGTGGCCTGTTAGTCAAGTGGTTAGCACACCGGCTTCACAGTGCACAGGTCGTGAATTCAAGACCCCATCCGGCCTCCCTGTGTGGAGTTTGCATGTTCTCGCGGGGCCCGCGTGGGTTTTCTCTGGGTCACATTCCAAAATCATGCATGGCAGGCTGATTGATTACTCCAAATTGTCCCTTGGTGTGAGTGTGAGAGTGAATGGTTGGTTTTGTCTGAGTGCCCTACAATTGGTTGGCAACCAATTCAGGGTGTCCCCCGCCGAGTGCCCGAAGACGGCTGGGATCAGCTCCACCACCCATCGCGACCCTAGGAGTAAGTGGTACGGAAAATGGATGGATGGATGGATGGATATAAACCACGAGTGTCATCTGGTGAACTCAAAAATGTGTTTCATTTGTCCAATATTTGCATAAATTCACCATCTAGGCTAACAGCGTTGCAGAATCATCATAAAATGTGCCCGTTGAACTTACGCCGCCCACTTTCTCAAAAAATCCCCCGTGGTTGCCAAAGTGGATGAGCTGCTCATTGAAGAACCAGGTGAAAGTGAGTTCCAGTGAGGGATCATGGCTGATTTGACAAGGGAGGACCACGCTCTCTCCCACAGTCACATCCAGGGTTGCAGGCAGAGTGGTGATGATTGTGGGCTCTGAAATAAATCATAACAACTGAAGCGTTACACAGAAGATGCTGTTTTTTTTACATCCCATGCGGCATTATTTACGACGGGAAGACGAGCGGCTTTCGCCAAACGCCAAGCTTTCCATCACTGACGTGAATGTGTCACAGTGTTAATAGAGAAGTAGAAGTGACAGAAGGAAGAAGCTTGTAAAGCTACCATTGCGAAAATCCACCAGGATGTGGAGACGTGTCTCTCCTGCATTCGGAGTAGTCACGGTGACTCACTGTCAATTTAGCCTCTAGCCTAGAACTCGTCCCGATATTCCCAAAGCACACGGCAAGAAAAACAGTCAACTCCAAGTCAATGCATCTTGGAGGAGTCGCCGTTCTATTTGGGGAAATTGCAGTGCAACACGCTGGGATCACCGGGGAATAAGGCAAGCGTCCACGAAATGCGATTGGTCAAATGTAAAAGATGAGTATAAGGCACACCCAAAAGCCTTGATTTTCTTCAAAAGACGACCCTGCGCCTTATACACAGGTGTGCCTTATATGTGAAGTCATATTCAGCCAAAACAGGTCTCGCAACTACTGTCAGCAGCCACCTACTCCATCGCCCACCACCTATAGAAGAATTAGTGTGGAACCCCAGCCTCTACCTAGCACCTTAAATTTGTTGTGTGCCTTATGTTTTGAAAACTTTTATGTATTTATATCTTACCATTGCAAAACGTTTTGCATTCATTGAAGGTGCGCCTTATAGTCCGGTCCGCCTTGTATATGAAAAATGTTTGAAAATACACCATTCATTGTGGGTACGCCTTATACACCCGAAAATACGGTATTTTAAATTGGGACCCAATCTGTATACAAGACTCAACTAATTTCTCTAACGATGTTGGGAACAGTCTTGTTTAGAACATCCAGGCAATGCATGGCCTTCATTGCCTAATTACCTCTTGATTGTATGCTGCTGCTTGCTGCTAATTTCCAACAACCTCCTCTCATCTCCAATTGTAAACTCCCCAACAACAATATATACTTTCGTACGGATTGAAGAAAAGCCAGAATCGGACGAGGCAATGTGCGGCGGTGTTTGGCGAGGATAGTGTGATCGGAAAAGGTTGATTCTGATTGCTTGGTCCGCCACATATTTACAAAGTGCGCCGTATATTAATTGGCAACGGTTCAGGCCCGGTGAATCAAAATTCAGCCGGCGCTTGTCTAATCAAATGCAATTAATCTGCTAATATCCCCCAAGTGTTGGCATAATGTGGACATTAACAAGGCTCATTTATTGTGACTGCCCCTCCCGAGCTGTTTTCCAGTGTGACTTTTATTCACGATGCTTCCTGACAGGTATTTTTCAGTATTCGTATTAGCCAAAGTCAATTGGAATATCATCCTGTCATCTCCCATAAAACCTGCTCACCTGCCCCCACCCCACTAAATAGGTTTCCAATTCTCACTCGAATAATGCATGTAAATTACCCCGTCACATTGACGAGACAAGATCGAATCCGACAGAAAGACGTCAAAATCATATTAAGGAGTATTTGTGCATCAGCTATAGAAAACCGCTATCGTATGATGATGGAAACGCCGTGGATGGGTGTATAATAAAACCAGACTCTTGGATGATGTGAAAGGCGTAATGGTGGCGTCTGTTTATGCCGGGAGGCCAACCTTGCAGCTCCACCGAAAAAATAAAATAAAATCACACATGCAGCTAGCAGCGGGTCTCAACCTGCCCGCCGACTGCCCGAGGGCGAAGGCAGTAAGGCCATCATATGATGATCTTGTGTGAAATGGCAAAAGAAATAAAGAGAAAAAGGAGATTACATGATGATTCCTCACCAAACACTGCCGCACATTCTCTAATCCGATTCAGTCTTTTCTTAAACACATACGAAAGAAAAAAATGAGTAGAAAAGCTCATAATTGGGAGTGGAGGTGGGGTGGATTGTTGGAAATCAGCGGCAAGGAGCACTCAAAGCTCTCTCTCCCGCATTCTTGACTGCGGCTGACTTCAGAGCATTCATAATGCATGAAATCCGTGTTTTATAATTCAAAGGAGAAAAAAAAAGAAACGCGTCTCTGTTTGAAGTCATCTCCGGATGACGCGGGCGAACCGGAATATTCGGCAAATTAAATGATAGGAATTGGATTCACGTATCAATAATATTGAATATTTATGATACAGAATTGGTTTGAATATGACGATTGACGCTTATTCAAGTCACAAATGGGAATCAAACAAATGTGGAGATCGAAATGATGATGTATTCATTTTCTTTTTTGATACTACACAAAGATTGTCCTAGCAGATGGCTAAAATTCAAATGGGAGGACAGGGACCACCCTTGCCCTCTTACTGAGAGAACAACAATTACAACTTTTCACCTTTTCCCTTGCCCAGACTTTCAGTAATTATTGTATTTCTCGCACTATGTGCCTTCAATTTATTTTCAAAGCTGATCATGCGCCCTATAATCTGATGCACTTTATATATAGAGAAGGTTTTAAAATATGTCTTTTGTTGAAGGTCCGCTTTATAATCTGGTGGACCTTATAGTCCGGAAAATACGGTCATCGCGATGTCTTTGAATTAACACATTTGCATTTTGTGATCGTCTGGTGATGCGTCAGTTCTTGCACAAGCGCTGGACATCATCGACTGGACACAAATTTTTGCCACAATGGTTTGACGATCAGCTTTGGTGAGGGTTGAGACATTGGTGAAATATTTCAAAATTCTGTGGAAATACAGAGATGTGGACCATTAATGTTTTTAAATCCTGAACTGAAACTATTAATGCAGATTCTTCACTCAAAATGTGCAACAGATCCCTTTCTTTGGAATGAACGTTTGGCAAGCTCATTTGTAACTCCTTCACTGCAAGAGGATGTGCAAAAATGTGTCCACTCCAGTGCCAGGGTTTTTGTAATTTTTGCTCAAATTGCACGACCCACAGAATATTGAGTTTTAGGACTACATAAACATTCAATGCAGCGTGAGAAATCTTAGACTCTCTTCTTTCATCAGAAAAGAAGTTTATTTCGAGCTTACTTGGTGGCAGAGTTATCTGCATTGAAAGTGTTGGTGGATGCACATAAAGGCAAATGCTCCCCCCTCGTGGGAGGGAAAAACATTGCCAGAGGTCTGACCGAAGGTTGAAACGCACTGCGCCCCAAGAAAAAAAAACGAACAAATTTGTGAATGGCCCTCCAAGTCATGCTTTTCAATTTGTGACTAAATTTGGGAATGGAAGTGAATGAGTTCAAATTTATCTTCTAATTCATTTTGATTCTTTGACTTTAATCATCATGAGATTAGTTTTGTGTTGTGTTTTGCTGTTTTTGTGCTTTCAACTGTCTTCAATATTAATTTCCTGTGTTATTGTTTGTCCTATGAATTATTTTTGCTCCACAAATGGTACTGTGTATCACCGGCGGGTGATTGTTGTCAAGTCCTCTAGAAATACTCGTGAGCTGAGTTGAGTGTAGAAAAAAACATTCTGAATACAATCCGAAAAAGACAAGGACGCTCGAAGCAGAACAAAGAATATCATGATATTTGAACCAGCAACCTTGGCCAAAACGGGTTATAGCAAGGCAATGGTTCACTAAAAATGTCAGCAAGTCCCCCGCAAACTCGAGGAGGTGATAATACAATCCCCGGTGGAAACAGAAAAGAAAATCAGCAGTGTGCACAGACGAGAGGCACTCGATGCATAGCACTTTATACCCAGTTGCCATTAATTTTTAATGAAGTGTAATAAGTCACAGCACCAGAGCAGGAAAGCAATCCCCATTGCAGATGATCTAACAACATGAGGTCTTTTTCCACACAGAAGATCCTCAGACAATACCCGAGGCAGTCGGGGGGACAGGGGAATGGGGAAGTTTCAACACCTTTGCAAACACATGGCGAGATGGTATATATATGGCGAGATCAGTGTAACGACAGCTCTGCTCTCCCGACACAAGAACGACCAATTAAAAAGGTGAAAATTGAAAATAAATAAATACATTCATGCAGAATCTTTGCATATTGTGCCGGGAACACCGCGGCTTGTCCCCCTTTCTTATCCAAAACCATATTTTGAGTACTCTGTATAGCAGTTGAAAGCATTTTCTCTTCTCCGGCATGGTGTTGTCATAGAAATGAGCAGCCGAACGGATAGATGAATTGCTACATTCATGGAGGACAAGCGAGATGGATAGCTGGCCACCTGAGGACAGTATCATCCAGACATGCAGTGCATGTCGTTCTTTGCGGAGGATAAAGAACATATGCCTGTGTGAGTGAACGCTGGCGCGTGTCGCTGCCGCTGCTCACCCGCAGAAAAGATATCCTGCGGGTGTAAAGTGTCCTTGAGAGTTTTGAAAGCCGCTTATAAATGAAATGTATTATTATTATTTGTGTTCTGCCAGTTTGAGTTACTCCACAGTGCCAGGATGGCCAGAACAGACTCTTAAGCAAAGTGTTTGCTTTAAATTCACATTTTGTCATTTGTTTCATTTTATGTTTAGCTGAACGGTAATTGTTAATCGGGCAATAAACACCCAGATGCCTCTGGATTATACATTGAGAAACCCGTTCATTATCACTGGGATCCAGTGGCGACCTCGGCCTTCAATAGTTCTAATAACTGTTTGATGACTATACAACCTTTACTGCAGCTACAGCTGCGACTCATATAAAAAGTGTGGTGTTATTGACCACAAGTCTACTAGAGGGTAGCGTTAGCCAGGAAAAAAGGCCTGCGAGAAAAAGGCTTTGGTGTCGCCAACTTTAAATTTGATTGGTTAAAGAAAGTAACATTTTCATCTACACTTATTTCATGCGACAGGGCCCGCAGAACTGATGGTAAAGGCGTCTGACCCTCGTAACATGGTTGAAAGGTGATTGGTTAAATGCTTAAGTAAGAAAACATGTATCTGGAAGCAGCAGAACAGGGGAAAGCAATGTAAAGAGGCTGAAAGACAATTTGGAATTATTTCATAAGAAAGCATGGACAAAATATCATTCACACCCGTCTGTGATTCAGATATTTTTAGGTCCACCACTGCTTGTATCCGAAAGTTCACAAAGCTCAAATTGTGAAATAAAGGAAATGGAAATTACCTTTAACCGTGACACTTCCCGTGCTACTCGCCACGCCAAACTGGTTCCTGGCCATGCAGGTGTAGGGTCCAGCATCTGATTTGCTTACATTCCATATACGAAGATTCCCATTATCCAGAATGGAAACTCTGTGGTGAAAAATATACAAACGGTGTGTTCAAGTAGAGCACTGACATCAATACATAACACGTTTTATACAGCACATGACATAGCGTCCTTTTTTAAGTACCACATACTGCAGGGGTCGGGAACCTATGGGTCGCAAGTCATATATGACTTTTTTTGATGGTTGCATCTGGCTCGCCGATAAAACTAAATACATATTCTCGCTTTTTTGCTGTTCATTTCCATTTTGAGTGGCATTTTGCGGAAAGCGCAATTTTGATTGGATGATACTGACCTCGGTGGCTATTGATGTCAAAACAGGTAAACGCCCTCTTTTAAATAATCCTGACGAGTATCGTACACTTCAGGTTGAATGGACCGAAGGATTTGTGTCGATGCAAGCAATGTGTACGATGCAATCATCAAAAGAGAAAAGGTTCTGCTGTGATTCTAATTAGCAATGTAACAATACCATGAATGAAACAGTTGAATATCAGTGGGACTTTGACAAACTCCATGCCAATGTTAGCATCAATATACTTTTGTGAGAGACGGCAGAGAGCAAGCGTGCAAGCTAATGAGCAGTGGTCAGGCTAGCTAGCATTAACTTTGCATCTGGAGCCGGCAAGTTGACTTTCATTCTGATTGTATGGCTGGATTTTTTTCACCAATCACGAGGAATGGAAAACTATTCATATTAATACGTCTGTGTAAGCTCTCAGTCGTACAGGAGTGGTCCATCGATGAGAAGGTTTCTTCAGCCGTCATCTGTACTTCTTTGAAGGTGTCGGATGTTTCGCTTCTTATCCAAGAGGCTTCGTCATTCGTTATATAATACATTCTGATATTTTGTTGAAATCACATGCGTGCATCTTTGCATGCGAGCGTGCGTATGTGTGCGGGTATGTGGCTCTCACTGAAAAACATTTCTAAATATTTTACTTTATGGCTCTCTTAGTGAAAAAGGTTCCCGACCCCTGACATACAGTATATTGAATTAAAATATTTGTCTTCTAAAGTTAAAGTAAACAATCATTGATTAAGGGCGGGACATTTCGAAAAAAATATATGGTTTAGCATTTGTGGCAAACGTAACCCATATGTCTGGGTTTGTCACTTTATTTGAAGACAAAGAACACACAAGGTAGACGTTAAAATGGTTCAGTTGCAACATGTCCGTGGCCACAAAAATATCGTAGCTCAGGCTACATTAAATTTTTGCTTCTTTACTACGGCCGGGACAAAATGTCTTGTCGGGGTGCCCATTTTACGTGATGTTTCCCATTTCCATCCTTGGGGATTGCCAGCGAAGGGTCACATATCAATAATTCACCGGCCGAGATGAACACAAGTGCTGTTCCTTTCATCGCTGTCTGGCACACTTGAATGGACAGAGGAAATATCAGTCCTCTCTGCTTGATTATTTTTCAACAAGGGGACATGGCCGGTGAAGAACACAGGTGTGTATTTTGGGGGTAGGACGGTGCGGTGCTGCTGATCCTCCTTGGGATGCGGCAAGATGAAAGAGACACAACATCAGTCACCGAGAAGCCATCATGGCCGCTGTGAAGTGAAAATCACAGGAAAGAGCCTGCCCCAAACGTAAAAAAAACAAAATAAATAGCCTGCCTTTGTTATTTCCTTAAAGGACAACCGACGCCTCCGGACAAGTTGTGTCCATAATTTGTAAAAAGGATTCAAATGAGCGTATTTTACAAAGATTCCACCGCATATAGCTATATTTAAGACTCGCGCTGAATATTCAGGAAGTCTTTTATATATATATATATATATATATATATTATATATATATATATATATATATATATATATATATATATATATATATATATACACAGTAAAGTCTCGTTATATCGATATCGGATATATCGATAGTCCCGGTTATATCGATACTATTTCTATGCACGCACGGAGAAAATTACATGCAAACAGGGTCGGATATACCGATAGTCCCGGTTATATCGATATTTTTTCGGACTCCCTTGAATAACGATATAACGAGACTTTACTGTATATATATATATATATATATATATATATATATATATATATATAGTCATACGAGGAAATTGGCACAGTGCTAATAACGGGTCCCCGGAAAGGCATGAGTATTGTGTGTTGACAGCTTTGCACAGGGTGTACATTCCCGTTCTCTCAGGATGACTGCTCAAATATCGGAACGATGTTTGCTCACTTGGTGTGGAAACACGGCACCTTGGCAAAGAATGGACCCACCCTCATCAGGATTCGATATGCAAACAATATGCGTAATCACAAACGCGAGAATTCCGAACGGAGCTGTTGATGAATGCTCATTGACTTTGATATGCCACGGCTGGCCGCAGGGTGGGGGCCGGTGTGTGCGCGTACTTAATTAACAAGGAAAATAAACCGAGCTTGTGAAAATAGAGGTGAAGATTCTATCAGTGGAATAAGTCAGCCATGATACCACAGGAGGCGAGATGGTCACATGCTTTCATGTTGGTTAATTCGCCAAATCATTCGTCTCGGTGAAAACCAACATTCACCTCCTCGCTTCTGTGTGCAGCGACGTCTTGCAAAAAGCAGCCATTCTTTCTTCCAAAATGATTCATTCACTCAATGTTGTGCTCGTGCTTTGACATACGGTGAGGAAAATGCATCATTTTTATTTTATGTTCTGCAGCGATAACTCAACTCAACACTTGAAAACCAACCACCGCTGGATGCAAAGTGCTGTACACCGAGCAAACATAATTCGTACAACAGCAGAAAAAAACAACAACATTGCTGGTCATTGACCAACCTGTCACGGACATTTGCAATCAGCTCACTATGCTGGAAGTAAGCGACCTAAAAAAGAGAGAAGGTCACAATCTCCCCTTCAATGCTCTTGAATATTTTAAAAAGCGCTGAGTTCTGCTTTGAGGTGGCTCTGTTTTGGATCAACTGAAATGCAAGACACCCAACACCCCCAGCACTCATCGTGGGTGCTGCAGAAGCAAAATAGGCCGTCAAATGCCATCAATCAAACCCAGCGTTTCAAGCAAGGTTCTATACAGCAAATGCTGCATTCTGCGACATCAAGGTCAAAGGTCAATTAGGTATCTATTGGCATCTATGGACCTTATTTTGCTGTTCTTGCACTTTTGATGAACGAGATTGCCTGGCATTGGTTTAAAAAAAACTATCATGTGGACATCTACTTGAGACAATTTTTCAAAGGAGATGGAATTGATATTGATTTTTGTAGAACTGCGACGCACCTTGTTACATGCATCATTAGCTGCAATACATGAACAGAGCAAAACCACAAGGCACTCTGCTGGGCACTACGGCATTGTTGGCATGTAAAGCTAGACCCATGGGAAATTAAATGTTTAAAAAAAGAGGATGTCAAACAAAAACAAACAAACAAACAAACAAACAAAAGAAGACAAAAAAAAGATCACTGCACTTAAAAAGGCCTCAACACTCATGCTCAGCAATAGCTCAGAATCTACATCCATCCATCCATTTTCCGTACGGCTTTTTCCTCATTAGGGTCGCGGGGGTGCTGGAGCCTATATCCCTGCCATCTTCGGGCACGAGGCGGGGACACCCTGAATTGGTTCCCAGCCAATTGCAGAGCACACAGAGACAAACAACCATACTGTATTGGTGTATAACAACCACTCACACTCACACTCACACCTAGGGACAATTTGGAGTGTTTAATCTGCCTGCCATGCCTATTTTTGGAATATGGGAGGAAACCGGAGGACCCGGAGAAAACCCACGTGGGCCCGGGGAGGACATGCAAACTCCACACAGGGAGGTCTTGAACTCACGACCTCTGCACTGTGACGCCGCCGTGCTTACTACTCAACTACGGGGCCGCCTGGAAATAATCCATCAAGGGCAAAATGTTGGGTAGAGCTTTTGCAGCAAGGTATCTTCATGACCAAGACTCATTGAGAACGTCCCACTTATTTTAAAATGGCACCGCTAATTGTCAAGCCAGGGCGAAGAGTTTATCGTCCTGCGCCACAAAGGGTTTGTGGATGTTGCGCCAAAGGATGCTTTCAATCACAAATTGCTTTCCCGCTTCACAGATATTCATTTCTTACGCGCTGAGGTATTCCTTGAGGAATACAGAACATGCTCTGGGTTCCACGGGAAATTGTCAGCGGTAGCAAGATGGATTACTCTTGCTGCGCTGGTGGATTCTAGCTTTGAAAAATGATATGGGCCAAAGTCTCTCTGATAAAAACAATCCTAGTGAGCGGCGCGAGGAACACAGACTGACCTTATCTCGGCAAACATCTCACAACTGATTTTATCGCATGGGCGAGATTAGAGTTCTGTCAGTCGGCATAACACTCCTCAAAAATGTGTTTTGGGAAGACAACTCAGTAGCATCAGATTTCAAAAGCCAATGTATGAATACATTAATCCCGACATAAAAGTCCTCCTGAAGAAAAAGAAAAGGGCTTTTGTGTCAGGCAACAGAGAGGAACTGAAGGCTGTGCAAATCCAACTGAGGAGGAAGATCAGAGAGGGTAAGAAGGCCTACAGGATTAAAATGGAGGAGCAGCTGCAAGCCAGCAATGTCGCTAGTGTCTGGAAAGGCCTGAAAAACATCTCAGGCCACAAAAGCCCAGTTGACATATGTTCTTTATCCTCCGCAAAGACATTGAACGAAAAAGACAAGGACTGGGCAGATGAATTCAACCGCTTTTTCAATCGGTTTGACAAGACGCCTGCCGCCCCCGGCCCAACCTCAACTTCACCTGTAGCTGCACCTGCAGCAACTCTCACTGTGGCCTTACCCTCCCTGCCTACTCTCACGACTAACTTCCCGCAACCAACAACTATATATATATATAACAACTATATATAGTATATATATATATATATATATATATATATATATATATATATATATATATATATATATATATATATATATATACAGTAAAGTCTCGTTATATCGATATTCAAGGGAGTCCGAAAAAATATCAATATAACCGGGACTATCGATATATCCGACCCTGTTTGCATGTAATTTTTTCCGTGCGTGCATAGAAATAGTATCGATATAACCGGGACTATCGATATATCCGATATCGATATAACGAGACTTTACTGTATATATATATATATATATATATATATATATATATATATATATATATATATATATATATATATATATATATATATATATATATATATATATATATATAGCCCCTTCTTATTCACTATGGTGATGGACAGGCTGGCAGAGGATGTTAGACAATAATCTCCTTGGCCCATGATGTTTTCAGATGACATTGTGATCTGTAGCGAGAACAGGGAACAGCTGGGGGAGAAACTAGAGATGTGGAGGTTTGCCCGGGAAAGGAGAGGAATGAAGATCAGTCGCAGCAAGACGGAATGTATGTGTGTGAATGAGAGGGATCCAAGTGCAAGAGTGATGCTACAGAGAGAAGAGATAAAGAACGTGGAGGATTTTAAGTACTTGGGGTCAACTGTCCACAGCATTGCAGAGTGTGGAAAAGAGGTGAAGAAGTGTGTACAGGCAGGCTGGAATGGCTGGAGAAAAATGTCAGGTGTGATAGAAAGGTTTCAGCTCGGATGACAGGAAAAGTGTATGAAAGGTTTCAGCTCGGATGACAGATGTATAAAACGGTGGTGAGACCAGCCATGATGTTTGGACTTATTATTATTATTATTATTATATAAAAATCACATAAATAATATCTATCTATCATTCTGTCCGTCAATGCATTCATTCATCCATCTAGCCATCTAATGTTTATATAAATACAGTAAAGTCTTGTTATATCGATATCGGTTATATCGATAGTACTGCTCATTACGATACTATTTTTATGAACGCAAGGAGAAAATTTACATGCCGCAGGATCGGATATATCGATAGTCCGGTTATATCGACATTTTTTCCGACTCCCGAGAATATCGATATAACGAGACTTTACTGTATAATATACATTGTACAAATTTCCCCATTGTGGGACTATTAAAGGCTTTCTGATTCTGAAATCATAAATAGATAATATATACAAATATATTGAAATATATAAATACTTTTTAAAATACAAAAATATATACAAATAAAGAAATATCTAAATAATAATATTCAAAAAATATATCCCCAAATATATATACATATAAATGCATAAAATATTTGGTGGTCTTACAGTGAATCTAATGGAACTTTTGTCAATGTTTTACAATTTTTGTATTTATTTTTTGTGGAGACGGGGGTACTGAGCAACTCTGACATACTTTTTTTCCCTTCTTTTTGGAATAAAACCTTGAATCTGCTCCAACACGGACGTGCATGCTCACGGGCACCCATGAATGGCGGGTTCTGCAACCGCCAGCTTCTCTCATCCTCAGCTTGCTCCCATTTTCACTTGGGGGACCTTGTGAGCCATGTGGATACCGCCCAGGTAGAGGCTTGTTGGCAAAGGTAAAAATCAGAAAGCAATAGTCAGCTGTACCTGACAGCCGTTGGCGCTTGTAAAGCTTTTCTTTCCGCGCAACGTAATGAATAAGTCCTTGTGGACCCATACGCTTTTCAGTGTTTCAGGCCGCACAATTCTCTCCCTCACGGCAAACCTCCACTGAGAGAGAAGGCAGGACTCCACTTTATGAGCAGATGTTGTATTAGACTCCAGATGAAGCAATTAGTGATTTGAGGGGGGAAAAAGTGATTAGACTTACGTGGAATAAACAATGT
This sequence comes from Hippocampus bargibanti, assembly GCF_051943395.1. NCBI lineage: Eukaryota > Metazoa > Chordata > Actinopteri > Syngnathiformes > Syngnathidae > Hippocampus > Hippocampus bargibanti. Next base: position 17,659,900 of record NC_142745.1, read on the forward strand.
GAAGCGCATGCAGGCTAAGAGTGAGCGAACACTTTGTGCTCGGACTGCCTCAGCGTTAGCAAGACGCGACGGGTTGGCCATTCAAATTCTGTATTTTATTCAGCATGGGTGAATATATTGAAATGTTGACCAGCTGCATGTCTGTCAATCAGTAATGTGCATGTCAGATGTCCAAAGGGGATTGACATTTCATTGCTCTGATGCGATTATTTGGATTTCTGAAGAGGCTGTTCGTTCATCAAATAAGGTGGGGACGACAGAACCATGCAACGTAATTCTGAGAATATTTTTTTTCTTTAAATTGGGAAATAAAAGTGTGGCTAATTTACCAAATATCACCCCTCACGGCAAGTTACGTCACCCATGACTGGACAGCTATGCTAGGTCAAGATCCACCATTTTCAGGGAGGATTAAATGGAAACACTTTCCTGTCCAAGTGCGCCATCGCAAAAACAAGTATTTAACCGAGCCTCTTCCAAGCACAGAACACCTTCCAACAGAGGAAAGCATCTTCGATGGCGAATCGATTGGTCGTGTGCAAATATTTGCATGATTTCCAAAGCTGAAATTGCAAACCGGGGACGGGCTTTCCAAAAGAGTGTGACTGCATCCTTGTAGCACGTTATGCCACCCACTTGATGGTTGGTGGTTTTGTTGTTGGGCTCCAAACCAACACAAGCTCTCCTGCTTGTGATATATCAAAAAGGCGTCTTATTATTATTATTATTATTTTTTTTTTTTTTTGAGGGTTTTATGGGTGACAAGGCCAAATTACAAACAAGACTATGATTTGCACTCTCAGCCATTTTATTCCAGCTGATGTAATCTAAACTGTGTCCATGTAGTTTTGTCTGGGCTAGATAAGACCCCCCCCCCACACCGCCTCCAACCCCCATTGCTCCACTGCGGCGAAAATCGGGAGGTAGCTGCAGTGAAGATGGATTGCCCAACTGGTGACACTGGTTCCCCCTCTGCTGGAGCCTCTGTGCAGTGCTAACGTCATTAAAGCAATTAATCTTCAATGAAAGGGGCTCACTGCCACCTCGTGCAAGTTAGCAAGTTTCTGTACAGGTGCAAACCCAAAGTCTGCTCAGATCATTTGCAAACGTTGCACAGACAGAATCCCGATGTGCCAAGGTAAATGAAGACTCATCTTGGGAAATATTGATGTAGTCTGTTGTTTGGGACCATTTCGAATGAAAACATGTTGTATGAAAAAAGTTTTAAAATACACTGTACTGTATGTCATTCATTGAAGGTGGTATCTTGATGTAGATGATGGAATTTTGTCCAGGCGCTGCACAGCGTTTAGTAAATTTATGTCAGAGAAATCGAGTGACAGGCAGAAAAAAAGACCTGCAATTTTTGTGACATCGGTGTGTAGAGGTGATATTGTTGAGATTTTTGCGTAGTGTTGGGAAACGATCCAGAGAAAGCAAATGATTGTGTTCAAAGATTCATTGGGCTAGTGTTGATCGAGCCCCCACGCCGAGAAACTGTATAATCATCAACATCGGAAGAAAAGCAGGGAACGCAACAAATACATCCTGTTGAGGTAATTCGGCATGCAAACATCTCTAAACATCGCGTTAGAATCTTTGTTTACATTTTGAACTTCCTGATACGTCATATCCTGCCTTCCCTTACATGATGTCGCATTTACATTACGTCACATCCTTTCGCGTCACACACTGTGCGCCGTATAAAATGCTCTCCCATTCGAGTTCTCTCTCTCTCTCTTCTCTCTCTCTCTCTCTCTCTCTCTCTCTCTCTCTCTCTCTCTCTCTCTCTCTCTCTCTCTCTCTCTCTCTCGCCATGCTTCCTCCTTAGCCGACGCTGCGATGTCTCCACTCTCTTCAAGATTAAATCAACTTTCTCTTCAACACCTGGCTTCCTGATGATTTAACCATATCCTGTCGACAACACCCGTATGAGCAATGAACCAGGAAGAACAACAGTTAATGCAACACATCCGTCTAAAAGCTCCTATGCAGAATATTTGTTCGCCGTTATTGAAAATAATCTCGCGAGCTTTGAGGAGAAAGAATGCCACATTGTTGCCATGGTAACCATCCAAATTAAGTGGTGAAAGATAAACTATCCATTCATATATATATTCAATATATATATGAATATATATATATATATATATATATATATATATATATATATATATATATATATATATATATATATATATATATATATATATATATATATATATATGAATATATATATATATTCAATATATCTAAATGCATTTCTTGATTCTGCACTATGTACAGTCTTGTTTATAGAACGGTTTTTGCACATCTACATTTGCACAGTATACAGTTGACATTTTTATTTTGTTATGCTTAGAATATCTTGTTTTCTATCCTTTCACTCCCACCCCAACCCCATCCCTCTTCAATTGCTGCTGTGGACTGCAAATTTCCCCATTGCGGGACGAATAAAGGTATTCTGATTCTGATTCTGATCCATCCATTTTATTTCCTGGCAGTCTAACATTAGTTATCTCGGCGATATTGATAGCAAATGGGCTCTTAATTTATTGTCAAACATAAGATCGTATTTATCACAACGCTTTAGTTCGCCGCTTTAAAGGACATTGACGGTATTCTGAAATGAGGAAAAAGGGGCAAGCAGAGTCAAATGCAAACATTTCATCTATCACCAAATGAACTGGTGTCACCTTCCTGAGAAATGCGAACCGTCTGTTAATATTACCCCAGTTGAAATAGTCATGACGCGCTGAGGTAAGAAACGTGCAGTCAAGCCGTCACAGGTGAGTGGAGGGCATCACAAGTAAAACCACTGTGCAAATTTTCCCATCACTTTGTTTGACAAGCACCAACACCGCTTTGGATGTATGCAAAGCCTGGCAACACTACACGCTCAGCTGTCCAAGTGGAGTAATGCTTGAGTGTTGACACCAATCGGGTGACCCCCGTGAGCTACCAGGTGCCCGTGCCGGACGTCAAAGAAGAGAGCATGTCACATCTCCCTTGGGAATGAACGTGCGAGAACCTTAGGGTGGTTCCAATGTTGATTGTAAAATATGGGATTCCAACAAAAGTTACCAAAAAAAAAATCTCACCGGTCTCGCACCGGCCAATGAAGGTGAAAACTACTTGATTATCACTTTGCATTGAGTTAGCAGATGGCTGCTTTGGCGGGGAAAAGGCTATTAAGCACAACTTTGGCCTCATGCTGCTTTTCCACTTTGCTGCTCTGCATAGTCTGGAACTCCAAAAAATGGAGGAAAGATTTTGTGTGTGTGTGGGGATTGGAGGGGGGTTATTATTTTTTAATACCCAAAAAAAAATGCTCAGAATTTTATGTCTGAGAAATTAGGTTACTTGCTGACTATTTAATCATTGTTGTATTTTGTAGTATGTGCGCAAAGATGGGTGGGGTGCGTTTGTGTTTGTATGTCATCGCTTCTATTTTTACATTTAAGTAATCAGAATAATCTTTATTGCCAATTATGTAGAGCACACAAGGAATTTGTCTCCAGTAGAACATGCTGCACTAGTAACATTAAAAAATGGAGAATAATGGAGGAACTATACCGATCTATTTGGGTTACTGTTTAGAGAGAAATGGCCTGGGGGAAAAAGCTGTTTAAATGTCTGCTGGATTTGTTGCGCATGGATTGGTAGCGCCTGCCTGAGGGGAGTAGCTGGAAAAGGTGGTAGGCAGGGTGCAGAGGGTCCAGTAGGATTTTCCGCGCCCTTGTTTGGATTCTTGCAGTGTACAAGTCCTCGAAAGTGTCAGTTGAAGTCGGATTTTATCCATTTTTGTGGCGGCCCCCGAACCAAACGGTGATGGAAGAACACAGGATGGATTCAATGACAGCCATGGAGAATTGTTGTCGCACCTCCTGTGGCAGTCCATGCTTCTTTAGCAGCCTCAGGAAGTACTTCCTCTGTTGGGCCTTTCTCAGGATGGAGTTCGTATTGACCTCCCACTTCATGTCCTGGGAGACTGTGATTCCCAGGACCATGAAGGTCTCGACGGTTGACACGAAGCAGTTGGATAGCGTGAGGGGCAGCTGCGGTGATGGATATTTCCTGATGTCCACGAACATCTCTACTATCTTGAGCGTGTTCAGCTCTAGGTTGTGACGGCAGCACAAGAGCTCCAGTTGGTTCATTTTTTATGGTAATCCGGATCACCTTTTCCATTTTTTCTTGGTAGTAGGTTCAATGTGACATTGACTTTGATCAATCACTAGCAGCTGGTTAATGTTTCATTTCGGGAAGTCAGCCATGTTCATAAAGCATCAAATATAGTTTTGATTAACGATGACATCATCTCCGAACAGAATGATCAAAACAGTGTTGGGGAAGACTTATTTCCACCCGCTGCGATAATAAAACATAGTTATTAACTGTGTGTGAATGTCGACAGCGTTCCTCATGAGGATTGACGCCATATTAAATCAATCGTGCTTAATCAGAAAAGTCATCTGTAAGCATATTTTATTGTTCGAGGAAAAGGTTTCTTCAGACGTCATCTATACTTCCTTGAAGGTGTCGGACGTTTCGCTCCTCATCCAAAGAGCTTCGGTAACTTTTCATCAATGGACCACTCCTGTACGACTGAGAGCCTACGCAGACATATTTTATTCATATTTTGTTTCAGATTTCTATTTGTTAAATGTTGTTTAATGTTCGCTGGCACTGCGCTCCCTTGGTGCATACTGAAGGGTGTATTTCAATGTTTTAAATTATAATTATGATAACAGTGTCAAAAATTAATTCCTTTTAGTAGTACTAATGACATGTGTTTATCATTATACTGAGTGAAATAGTCTCAGAGGCACATTTAAACCCCAGTCATCCTAATTCCGAATTTTCATCATGCAATTTAAACCTCTGTGAGTGGAAACATCCATTTAAATCCATATGAACGATAGATAATGGGATATAGGTTAAATGCTTATTTGTTTAAATTGTCGTTTAAAAAAAAACATTTGTATTTTTCTGATCGGCTGGTGAACATTCCACGGGTTATTCGGCGCTTGCTAAGCTGCGAATATTTACTACTGATAAATTGAAAATTCCTAGGTTTTAGAAATATTTCAACTAAACATGATCTTGCAGCCGTTCAGTTATTTTTGTAATCATTTGCAAGTAATTATTTTTAAAATTATTTATTATTATTTGTTTTATGGTTCCATTTTTTATGGAAGTTGTGCACCAAAAAATTAATGAATTGGTGTGTTGAATTTACATGATTTTATTTCATCAGGTGGTTGGATGCTATAAAACGATCTGGATCCAGACGTGAAGCACCCTTTGGCTTTCAGGTTCAGTCGTTTTTGCTCTTTAACACCCCGTCCAAAAAGGATGCCCCTTGTGTGGGCTTGTCCACTTTTATGATTGTGGAGCGACAGGCCTCCAAACTCTTTTTCGCAGACACATTAAAGGACTCCAAATGGTTCCGTTGGGGGAGTTACGGTTCAGGTGGCAGAATGACTGTCTCGCTCGCAATTTGGGGAGAGAGTTGCTTGTGAGGCTGCGTGATCTGTGTGTGAACAAGCTGTTGACTTTCCTTCAGTGAAAGACGCAAGTGCCGTCGGGCTAAAATGTGCCGCCTCGATCCATTCAATTTATCGCCTTGCCTTCAACATCGAAAACCAATAAGACTGATGGCACCCTAGCGTGTAATTCCAAGCTGCATTTTTTTTGGAGGCATTGGTGTGACACATACTGTACTACGATGCTGTCGCCGCCTTTGATTCTATGACTGCCGGCTTCATGTTTTTACCCACCATGCGCAAAAACAAACCAACGTGTTCGGGCATCATTTTTGTCGTCCGATAAATTAAAAAAAAATCTGGCTCTCCATTTGAAAGAGAGCAACAAGATGAACCATGGCCAGGAAGAAAGGTGCTCGTTGTCACTTTGTTTTAATGAGCCAAGTGTGTCTGCACCCTTGGAATAATGAACGCAACGCTCCGAGCAGATGGCTGATAATAAACGGTTGGTAATAAAAGGTAGAGTTCCGTAGAAACGAGTCTGATTGATGTTAGCAGGTCAACATCTAGCGGCTAAATTGGCCATTAAACTACAATTGTGTTGGTTTCCATGTGAAAATTCGAATGCCGAGTTGTGAAACACATTGGGAGCCACTGGTATACTAACAGGTCCACGATCCTCGTTCCGAATTGCGGATAGCATCAAATTGGAAAAAAAAAAGTCAAAAATCTGGTGCTGTTATTTTAAATGTTTTGCTTTTTATTCGCACAAATAGGATGCTAAACCTAGCAAGGTAGTGAGCATCAGCCATACCTGTGTGTGAAGTGTTGCCGAGTTAGCAACGTTTTTGCTATATGTAGTGACTATTTTGTACGGATGTATTCGATACGTAATTTTATACATCACGGACAATATCATATTTGCTAAATATGACGAGGAGTGGCTAACATGAGCAGGCGTTTGTAGCGTATAAAATTTTACCAAAGCTAAAATGTTAAAGGGTTGTGATAGAGTGCTTATGCACATTAGTAAACATATTACGTTATTTCATGCTTAGATTAGTAAACATATTATGTTATTCCATGTTTAGCTTAGTACATATTATGTTATTGCATGTTTAATTAAGACTACATGGAATAATAAAGTTATTAGTCGAATAGTTTTGAAAGCAGGATGTAACGAGTATCAAGTTTCAGTCTATGTTCTCCCAACACTGAGTTGTCTGTAGCTGATTGGACAACAGATCGCTGCTGTGGACGTTCAAAACTAGTCCGAGCGGGAGGGCCTGTCTCTTTTTTTGTGCTCTCTGTTCTGTGTGCTCCTGCCTTCGCTTCCTGCTCCAACGAGAGATGTTCTCTCTATTTTTTGTCTCACTAGAATAAAGTAGTTTTGTTGTTCACCATCTATCGTCCTCGATGATATTTTTATCACAGAACCTCGTTGAACACCGAACCAGATGAGAAACAAGAATTTGAACTGAACAGGTTGAAGGTGTCATTTTAATAACTTTCTTCAAACAGTGTCCTTCCACAACTATACGGATCACCAAATGAACTGGTGTCACCTTCCTGAGAAATGCGAACCGTCTGTTAATATTACCCCAGTTGAAATAGTCTTGACGCGCTGAGGTAAGAAACGTGCAGTCAAGCCGTCACAGGTGAGTGGAGGGCATCACAAGTAAAACCACTGTGCAAATTTTCCCATCACTTTGTTTGACAAGCACCAACACCGCTTTGGATGTATGCAAAGCCTGGCAACACTACACGCTCAGCTGTCCAAGTGGAGTAATGCTTGAGTGTTGACACCAATCGGGTGACCCCCGTGAGCTACCAGGTGCCCGTGCCGGACGTCAAAGAAGAGAGCATGTCACATCTCCCTTGGGAATGAACGTGCGAGAACCTTAGGGTGGTTCCAATGTTAATTGTAAAATATGGGATTCCAACAAAAGTTACCAAAAAAAAAATCTCACCGGTCTCGCACCGGCCCATGAAGGTGAAAACTACTTGATTATCACTTTGCATTGAGTTAGCAGATGGCTGCTTTGGCGGGGAAAAGGCTATTAAGCACAACTTTGGCCTCATGCTGCTTTTCCACTTTGCTGCTCTGCATAGTCTGGAACTCCAAAAAATGGAGGAAAGATTTTGTGTGTGTGTGGGGATTGGAGGGGGGTTATTATTTTTTAATACCCCCAAAAAAATGCTCAGAATTTTATCTCTGAGAAATTAGGTTACTTGCTGACTATTTAATCATTGTTGTATTTTGTAGTATGTGCGCAAAGATGGGTGGGGTGCGTTTGTGTTTGTATGTCATCGCTTCGATTTTTACATTTAAGTAATCAGAATCATCTTTATTGCCAATTATGTAGAGCACACAAGGAATTTGTCTCCAGTAGAACATGCTGCACTAGTAACATTAAAAAATGGAGAATAATGGAGGAATCTATACCGATCTATTTGGGTTACTGTTTAGAGAGAAATGGCCTGGGGGAAAAAGCTGTTTAAATGTCTGCTGGATTTGTTGCGCATGGATTGGTAGCGCCTGCCTGAGGGGAGTAGCTGGAAAAGGTGGTAGGCAGGGTGCAGAGGGTCCAGTAGGATTTTCCGCGCCCTTGTTTGGATTCTTGCAGTGTGCAAGTCCTCGAAAGTGTCAGTTGAAGTCGGATTTTATCCATTTTTGTGGCGGCCCCCGAACCAAACGGTGATGGAAGAACACAGGATGGATTCAATGACAGCCATGGAGAATTGTTGTCGCACCTCCTGTGGCAGTCCATGCTTCTTTAGCAGCCTCAGGAAGTACTTCCTCTGTTGGGCCTTTCTCAGGATGGAGTTCGTATTGACCTCCCACTTCATGTCCTGGGAGACTGTGATTCCCAGGACCATGAAGGTCTCGACGGTTGACACGAAGCAGTTGGATAGCGTGAGGGGCAGCTGCGGTGATGGATATTTCCTGATGTCCACGAACATCTCTACTATCTTGAGCGTGTTCAGCTCTAGGTTGTGACGGCAGCACAAGAGCTCCAGTTGGTTCATTTTTTATGGTAATCCGGATCACCTTTTCCATTTTTTCTTGGTAGTAGGTTCAATGTGACATTGACTTTGATCAATCACTAGCAGCTGGTTAATGTTTCATTTCGGGAGGTCAGCCATGTTCATAAAGCATCAAATATAGTTTTGATTAACGATGACATCATCTCCGAACAGAATGATCAAAACAGTGTTGGGGAAGACTTATTTCCACCCGCTGCGATAATAAAACATAGTTATTAACTGTGTGTGAATGTCGACAGCGTTCCTCATGAGGATTGACGCCATATTAAATCAATCGTGCTTAATCAGAAAAGTCATCTGTAAGCATATTTTATTGTTCGAGGAAAAGGTTTCTTCAGACGTCATCTATACTTCCTTGAAGGTGTCGGACGTTTCGCTCCTCATCCAAAGAGCTTCGGTAACTTTTCCTCAATGGACCACTCCTGTACGACTGAGAGCCTACGCAGACATATTTTATTCATATTTTGTTTTAGATTTCTATTTGTTAAATGTTGTTTAATGTTAGTTCGCTGGCACTGCGCTCCCTTGGTGCATACTGAAGGGTGTATTTCAATGTTTTAAATTATAATTATGATAACAGTGTCAAAAATTAATTCCTTCTAGTAGTACTAATGACATGTGTTTATCATTATACTGAGTGAAATAGTCTCAGAGGCACATTTAAACCCCAGTCATCCTAATTCCGAATTTTCATCATGCAATTTAAACCTCTGAGTGGAAACATCCATTTAAATCCATATGAACGATAGATAATGGGATATAGGTTAAATGCTTATTTGTTTAAATTGTCGTTTAAAAAAAAAAAAAACATTTGTATTTTTCTGATCGGCTGGTGAACATTCCACGGGTTATTCGGCGCTTGCTAAGATGCGAATATTTACTACTGATAAATTGAAAATTCCTAGGTTTTAGAAATATTTCAACTAAACATGATCTTGCAGCCGTTCAGTTATTTTTGTAATCATTTGCAAGTAATTATTTTTAAAATTATTTATTATTATTTGTTTTATGGTTCCATTTTTTATGGAAGTTGTGCACCAAAAAATTAATGAATTGGTGTGGTGAATTTACATGATTTTATTTCATCAGGTGGTTGGATGCTATAAAACGATCTGGATCCAGACGTGAAGCACCCTTTGGCTTTCAGGTTCAGTCGTTTTTGCTCTTTAACACCCCGTCCAAAAAGGATGCCCCTTGTGTGGGCTTGTCCACTTTTATGATTGTGGAGCGACAGGCCTCCAAACTCTTTTTCGCAGACACATTAAAGGACTCCAAATGGTTCCGTTGGTGGAGTTACGGTTCAGGTGGCAGAATGACTCTCGCTCGCAATTTGGGGAGAGAGTTGCTTGTGAGGCTGCGTGATCTGTGTGTGAACAAGCTGTTGACTTTCCTTCAGTGAAAGACGCAAGTGCCGTCGGGCTAAAATGTGCCGCCTCGATCCATTCAATTTATTGCCTTGCCTTCAACATCGAAAACCAATAAGACTGATGGCACCCTAGCGTGTAATTCCAAGCTGCATTTTTTTTGGAGGCATTGGTGTGACACATACTGTACTACGATGCTGTCGCCGCCTTTGATTCTATGACTGCCGGCTTCATGTTTTTACCCACCATGCGCAAAAACAGACCAATGTGTTCGGGCATCATTTTTGTCGTCCGATAAATTAAAAAAAAATCTGGCTCTCCATTTGAAAGAGAGCAACAAGATGAACCATGGCCAGGAAGAAAGGTGCTCGTTGTCACTTTGTTTTAATGAGCCAAGTGTGTCTGCACCCTTGGAATAATGAACGCAACGCTCCGAGCAGATGGCTGATAATAAACGGTTGGTAATAAAAGGTAGAGTTCCGTAGAAACGAGTCTGATTGATGTTAGCAGGTCAACATCTAGCGGCTAAATTGGCCATTAAACTACAATTGTGTTGGTTTCCATGTGAAAATTCGAATGCCGAGTTGTGAAACACATTGGGAGCCACTGGTATACTAACAGGTCCACGATCCTCGTTCCGAATTGCGGATAGCATCAAATTGGAAAAAAAAAGTCAAAAATCTGGTGCTGTTATTTTAAATGTTTTGCTTTTTATTCGCACAAATAGGATGCTAAACCTAGCAAGGTAGTGAGCATCAGCCATACCTGTGTGTGAAGTGTTGCCGAGTTAGCAACGTTTTTGCTATATGTAGTGACTATTTTGTACGGATGTATTCGATACGTAATTTTATACATCACGGACAATATCATATTTGCTAAATATGACGAGGAGTGGCTAACATGAGCAGGCGTTTGTAGCGTATAAAATTTTACCAAAGCTAAAATGTTAAAGGGTTGTGATAGAGTGCTTATGCACATTAGTAAACATATTACGTTATTTCATGCTTAGATTAGTAAACATATTATGTTATTCCATGTTTAGCTTAGTACATATTATGTTATTGCATGTTTAATTAAGACTACATGGAATAATAAAGTTATTAGTCGAATAGTTTTGAAAGCAGGATGTAACGAGTATCAAGTTTCAGTCTATGTTCTCCCAACACTGAGTTGTCTGTAGCTGATTGGACAACAGATCGCTGCTGTGGACGTTCAAAACTAGTCCGAGCGGGAGGGCCTGTCTCTTTTTTTGTGCTCTCTGTTCTGTGTGCTCCTGCCTTCGCTTCCTGCTCCAACGAGAGATGTTCTCTCTATTTTTTGTCTCACTAGAATAAAGTAGTTTTGTTGTTCACCATCTATCGTCCTCGATGATATTTTTATCACAGAACCTCGTTGAACACCGAACCAGATGAGAAACAAGAATTTGAACTGAACAGGTTGAAGGTGTCATTTTAATAACTTTCTTCAAACAGTGTCCTTCCACAACTATACGGACCATTTCTACACACACAAATTTTGTCACATGAGATGATGTGCTTTTTATAAAAACAATCGGGGAAATTTAAGTTTAGCATGCTACCCCGCTGATGATGTTTAACATGACAGGCAATGAAAATATCACATTTCAGACGTCCTGTCAGATGTCAGTTATTCCTTGATTTACTGTAAAATTCACAAAACGGGTATCTACACCGACAAATGATAAAAATGGCACATTTTAGGATTTAGTGGTTGCTTTTCCTTTTACAATAGTGCAAGGATGTGAATTGAAAAGAAAATGACACCTCAACATGAAGCTTTGAAAAAATTAAATCACTTCCTCGGGAAATAAATACACAAATAATCCCTGCTTCAGAATTTTATGGGGTAGTATATGGCGGCATTGCCCTCTGAGCAAAAAGAAATGTTACATGGAGGCAAAAGTCTCACGTTATTTTCAGAGTAAAAAGTGTAGCAGTTTACCTTTGACTTTGTTGAAGCGTTTCACTGCCCTTCCTCCAAGAGATGACACCCCACGGAGACATCCTGGGTCTGCACTCAATGAGCGTGTCTCCGCCAACCTTGACCAAGTCTGGCTCCTCAATTGGTTGTGGGAGAAATCTGGTGCAACAGCTGAAGCACCAGGGCAAGACTTGTTATATCATTTTGAATAAGGGGCATTTGCCCGTCTGTGTTCTCAATCTTAATTTATCACAAACTCGGGCCAAATTGTAGTTAAGGTTTACTCTCGGGGGGGCGTTATGAAGTTTGGGAAGCCATTGGAATGTTTCTTGTCATCCACATATTCCAAATAGAGCGCACAACAATTAATTAATTTATTCATTGCCATTCACAAATTTATTCGGGAATTGAAAATATGACGTATTCGGGTTTTGTTTTTTCTTTTTTGGGTGCCGATCAAGCGCTGGCCATGGCCTCTGGCAATGTTTCTTTTCCCTTTCACAAGGGGGCGGCATTTCCCTTTTTTCCATGTTTAGTGCTTTGTTACCGCTTCAGCTGTTGTAAAAGCGCTATATAAACCAATACAGTATGTATGTATTGCATTGTATTTTGGACAGCTGCCCTCACTTCAAGCTCGTATAACTCCCACAAAACCCATATAATTTGGGAATTAACTATTTTTTTCAGAAGAAAGAAGTGAGTCGAAGGTTTCTTACACTGCATTGAATGTTTGTAGTCCTAAAAATCAATACTCTGTGGGTTCTGCAATTCGAGTGACAATGACAAAATCATTGGCCCTGGAATGGACACATCTTTGCACATCTGGCAATTAATGAGTTAATAACTACTTTTCAAATTCGAAGTAAAAAAAGAATGACTGTTATTGTGGTTTACATGGGACAATTTGAAATTTTGGTTCAGACTTTAGCAACCATCATGGAACTTGACATGCTTGATTTGCTTTCCCGGACCGAATAAAGTGATGTGGCGGGCTAGATTTAGGCCCTGGGCCATGACTTTGACACCTGTGATTTATCACATAAGCACACAGATTTGGTATTTATTTTTTGTTCCATTTCAATTCGAGAGACTACAGATTCTTTAGTGGCATTTTGTTTTCCCCTCGTAGCGTTATTTTTTTGGGGCGGGTGGGTCACCCGAAAGTCTTTGCTTCAACGAGGTTTGTATTTGTCTCTTCTCTCTATCTGTGACAGATGACAGATGTTGGGCTTTTTTCCCTCAATCCATTTTCAGGCCAGATCACAGCAAAGCATGTTACAGAGTCCCCGGCCTTGAGATTGCGGTGAAGGAACCCATATAAATTATTCTTGCAGAGGTTACGTCTTTCTTGAAGTGAAGGCCATAAAGTGGAAAGAAAAACACACCACTACTAACCAATAACTTACAGTGGATGTCACGTACCTTGGTTTAAAACAGAAAAAAGTGCAAATGTGCCAATTTGGAGAATAAAAGAAACAATACAGCTTGCTATTCATATTGAGCTCCCATTGAATAACAATACGAGAATTATTTTATTCTTTTAGTGAAAAAAAATGATGAATGGCAGAGCACCTACTGTATGATTTATATTGAGTGTCTTTACATCAAGTCAACTCGGCCTTGTGGTAAATTGAAAGCGTTCACGCCGTCTGATAGTGATCCTTGACATTTTGTTTTCAGCTACACCACTGCACACTGACTCCAATTATCCACATGGTGGAAACGCCCTTGTTCAGCCTGGCAACCCCACACCGTACTTTTGGTCATATTCATATTGAAACGGCAAAAGTCACATGAAATTTAATATCATCCAGAAGGCTCTCAAACAACGCTGGGGGGAGATGGTCAGAACTCAGAAAACAAATTGCATTTCTGTACGCGTCAACGCCGGCCTGTCAAATCCGCTGGAAGACTTGTTTCACACCTACAGTCTAATTGCTGCCACAGCAGAAAACCACACAGTGATGAAGGAGTGACGAGCGACAACGTGTTCAAAAAAAGTGCAGGGCGATGGGCCATACGAGGCGATTTATAACTAAGAGTGAACAAGGATGTGCATAGGCAGACATTTAATATACCGTATTTTTAGTGTATACGGCGCACCCAAAAGCTTTGAATGAAAAGATAACCCTGCGCCTTACACGCAGGTGCGTCTTAATTGTGAAATAATCTTGAGGCACAACAGGTCGCGGAATTATTGTCAGCAGCCAACGACTCCATTTCCCCTTGTAGAAGAATTAGTGTTTAACCCCACTAAGCCTCTACTGTAGCACCTGATAATGTGGTGTGCCTTATATTTGTAAAACCTTTATATATTTCTGTATTATATATATATATATATATATATATATATATATATATATATATATATATACAGTAAAGTCTCGTTATATCGATATCGGTTATATCGATAGTACCGCTTATTACGATACTATTTTCATTTCCCTTGCACATTTCTAGTCTTTTTATGTATAATTAGTACCGTTTAGTACGATACCCGGTTATTACGATAATCCGGTTATTACGGTGCTCCTTTTCATCCCCTGCCGGCCATTTTTGTTGTTTATATCGATATATCCGTCGCGCCATTGGTCAACTTGGTCACGTGTCTTGTTACGTGCGCCGCCATCGGTCGCGCCATTGGTCGACTTGGTCACATGAGCCGCCATCGGTCGCGCTATTGGTCGACTTGGCCGTGTGACTTTGTCACGTGACACGCCATCGGTCGCACCATTGGTCAACTTGGTCACATGTCTTGGTTACGTGTCACGCCAATAGTCGCGCCATTGGTCGACTTGGTCAGGTGACTTAGTTACGTGCCCAGCACCCGTGTAGCAGAGCCATTTTCATTTTCAGACGCTAGCTCGTGTGTAGCAGACGAGATTGAAGTGTTTGTGTTAAAAGGTAAAAATGGGAAGCAGAAGAAGATTGATGACTTTTTTAAATTGTATACATAATACAGTAAGATGTAAGCGTTGCAGTTTCCCTGTTGTGTTATGTACATGCCCACTGTACTGTATATGAATGCAATCGTTTTTTGCAACAATGTTTCTTGTTTTGTCTGCTGAAGCGCGATGATTTTGAAAATTATTAACATTCCATACTGTGTATTAAAGGACAGCCGATGTCACTTTTTATTCAAATGCAAATAAAAATGACTTCACGCCAAGACGTCTTGCATTGCTTGTGAATCCAAACAATGGCTTCAGATTCGGATAATATGATTTCTTGTTACACATCCAGTTATGAATATTTTTCAAATACACTGTAGTTCTGAAGATTAAAGCATACATGTTTACAATCATTAAATAATTATATGTGCCATTTTGAGGCAACATTGGGGGAACATCTCTCACCCAAAAAAAAGGGAGCTAATGGCCAGCTCCGTTTCTTATATGGCGCTTGGCTGCCCTCTTTTTGCGGCTTTTGTTTAATGCAGTTCGGCGCAGGATCGGATATATCGGTAGTCCCGGTTATATCGATATTTTTTCGGACTCCCTTGAATATCGATATAACGAGACTTTACTGTACTTGGAAAACGTTTACCATTCATTGAAGGTGCATCTTACAGTCCAGAGTGCCTTATATATGGAAAAAGTTTGAAAGTACACCATTCATTGGGGGTGTGCCTTATACACCGTAAAGTACCGTAATATTATTATTTTTATATGTTACCTTTGTTTTTGTGTTCCTCATTCTTTCATGTTTGCATTTCGTGGCCATTTGCTAAGGCAGGGGAGTCCAATTTTTGTGCAAAAGGGGGACAGATTTGGTGTGCTAAAAATGTAGGGGGGGGTCAATCTTGGCGGGCGTTTTTTTACATATAACAGCAATTAATTCAAATACATGTTATTTAATAAAAAGGCATACTGTGTTTCATAATTTCTTTTTTTATTTTCAATTATCTTAATTGTGTGTTTTGGTTCATCTGAAACATGCATTTCAAAATTGAATTGACATTAAAAATTGAATTAAATTCACTTCACTTCACTTTTTTAAGACTAATTGACTTTTTCTAACAGATGAACAGAAGCTGTTGTTCTTGTGTTGATTGTCACCATTTTAGAAACATTTCTAAAAATTTAGAAAATCTGCATTTTAGAAAATTGGAGGGCTCATCTACTAATTTGCTGTTCCTAGTTGAGCTTCTAGATGGCAGCACTTAGCGCACCTAGGTGAAGGCGCTACTGCCCAATGTATTCATTCTACATGCGGGCCAGACATTATTGATTTTATGATGGAGTGGAGGCTGTGGGCCACATGAAAATTTACCAGAGGACGCATTTGGCCCCCGGGCTACACTTTGAACATTTTGCGCTACAATGTCAAATTACATCTGATCACTTGCAGACGACCGAGCAACATGATTTGTTCCTCAAAAATATAGCAAACAGAGAAGCAGAAGTGCTGACGCATGATGCTTTTAGTGCCTAATAACCGAGGGGGTCAAAGGTCATCTGGTAAAACAGACCCAATGAGGAGGACCCGGAACAAAAACATGCACACGCGCATGCGTGACCACAATTTCACCATCTTACCGATAACTCGTAGTTCGGCGTTGGAGAAGACCTCGCCATACTTGTTCCCCGCGACACACTGGTACATTCCCATGTCCGACAGGGTCAGGCGACTGATTAACAAAGCCCCGTCGCTCACCTGAACGCGATCCTGCGGACGTAGAGGCATGGCGTTAACACGCCGAGTTCCTGCAGCTCATCTACATAAAAAACAGCTGTGGGGCCAATGAATTATGCTCCGAAAATAACAGACGTTGCAATAAATCTCGGATTTCATCACTAATGAAGGGGAAGGCTTGGGTGGATGGAGGCAGGCTCGCAGAAAATGACCCTAATCAATCTGCATGTTTATGAGAGCGAAATAAAGCCAAGGCCTATTTATATCGGCGACTGCACCGCAGGGCCCGTTTCCCCTCCAGCGGGATGCGGATATCCATATCGGAACATTGCTCATTTACACCCCATGCTGCATTGTGGAAATTGGCGTACATTGGACCCTCGCATGCCACTCGCTGCCCCAGATTTGCCGATTTGGGGAGGTGCAATGGAGATTGGTGGTATATGCCACTTCATATTTTTCAGAATCAGAATCAGAAAACCTTTATTCGTCACGCAATGGGGAAATTTGCAGTCCACAGCAGCAATGTGAAAGGGGATGGGGTGAAAGGATAGAAAAACAACATATTCTAAGCATAGTAAAATAAATATCAACTGGCGTTGAAAACGGAATAAAGTATCATGATGTAAAAATATAAAATTGTTGTGAAAATTCTTAGCATGTGCCACCTTTTTTATTCTTTATACAGTGGGGCCTTGGTTTACGAACGCCTTGCCTTACGAACATTTCGGTTTACGAACGTTAATTTTATGAAAATTAAACCTTGGATTACAAAATGTCCCCATTGTGGGACTATTAAAGACGTTCTTATTCTTATTCTGAAGCCAAACAAGTTCCAGTAACAAGGTTGACTGACTCCCTGATGGTCAATCAATGAAAAAAGTATTGGGAGAAAGAAAATTGGTCACTTTATTTCTCTGAAATGACGTGCATAGGCAAGACCAATTACAGTAATACCTCAGTTTACGAACGCTTAATCTCACAAACCTTTCGCTTTACGAACTTTAAATTCACGATAATTTAATCTTGGAATATGAACTAGTTTTCCGCGGATGAACCAAACCACATAGCGCCACGGTGGCTGGCGGACTAGTTTTCGGCAGATGAACACCAAACCACACGGTCGAACAGCGTCACGGTGGCTGGCGGCCTAGTTTTCCACACCATCTTTGAGTGCAGACGTGGTTTGTTATCGAGTAGAGTACTTATGCTATTATGGGACCAAAAAAGACCCCACCACAGGCTAGTGTTGAGCCGAAGAGGACACAAAAGAAAATTACGGTAGAGCTGAAGAAGGAGATCATCAAAAAACACGAAGGAGGTGTGCATCTGTGTGACTTAGCATCCCTGTACCAGTATGCTAAGTCGACCATTGCTACGTGTGACTAAGGGTGTTTCTGTGTTGTCTAAGCAACGGTCTCAGGCAATAGAAGAGGTTGAAAAACTTCTGTTGATTTGGATTAACGAAGAGCAGCGAGCAGGGATATCATCAAGAGGCAACTACATCAACGACCATCATAAAGGTAAATAAAATGACTTTCTTATACAGTACAGTTTATTTCTTTAATTACAATACAATAGGACATTTATTATACATAACATAAGGTATATTTTGTGTAGTTTTAAGGCTTATTTAGTAGAAAATTAGGTTTTATGCGGACCTGGGAACGGATTATTCTCATTTTTAATGGTTTGTTATGGGAAATAAATGTTTGGCAGACGAACTTTTCGCCTTACACACTCTTTCTGGGAAGCAATTAAGTTTGTAAGCTGAGGTATCACTGTTCTCATAAGATAGACATGAAACATCAGAGGCAGTCGTATCGCTAATTCAGAGAACAAAAGAGTCATAAGGTTGTTAACAAACAGGAGTGGGTGGGGCCTTGACGTCTCCGGCGGATCCTGAATTGTCTCTGAGCGGGGACAGTGAGGCATGCCCGAAAGACTTCGCAAAGGAGGCTTCGTGACAGGATAATCGAGCCGCTTCATTTTTGCTCTCAATGTGGAGATGTTGCAGCTGGATGATCGCGCTTGTCACCCTCTCGAAAGTAGAACACGTGCCGATAGTGACGGTCCTTCTCAAGGGCAAAACGGCCATGCCAAGGGCCGGCCATTGTTTGTGGTGCAGCGTGCAAGGTGGGCGGCGAGCTCGCTTTGACTCTGAGCGATCTTGTACAAACTCTGACCCTTCACTCTCACCGTGCCTGCGCAAAGTAGATAACGGTGCACACAAATCACGGTGTGAAGGTTGCTGGAGCAGGCATGCCTGCGTGTACCAGCATCTTTCGTTTGTTTATGAAAAAGAAGATTGCCTCATAGTTCCTTTTCTTTCTTCTTTTTTCAGTTTTATGATTTAGTATTTACACAATCCAAATCCGAGGAGCCAGAGATCACATATTAGAGGGATTAAAAAAAGTGATTTGCTCATTTGTAAGATTTGCATTTCTGTAATTGAAATGGATGAATATCCCCCCCCAAAAAACCACGTCAGACTATGACAAATTTAGTCATGTAAAAAAACACGTCATCTGATTTGAACTTGACTTCAAAACTGACATTGGTCGCATTTACAAAAACAAGAGACTAGAGTTGCATCCATCCAAAAATAAACACTCGAGGAAAGATAATTTGGTTGAGATAGAAAGCAAATTCTGTCATAAAGAGCAAATGGAGCATCGTCTGCCTCTTCTGCTGTGTGTCACTGACCTTTCTGTGTTCCATTCATTGCACGTCTGCGGTTAACGGTGGCATTTCAAATAATGGAACACCTTGGGTGATAAATCCATTCAGCCGCGCAGCCTGAATCAAATCATTTAGTGGCGATTTTCAAGGGGCTACTTCAAGGAACACTGGACTTTTTTCCCGTTTGAAGAGTTTGTATTTTTGCTGTAATACTGTTGAAATTATGAGGGAATTTTAATAGTGACTTAGAAAGAAATGAACTGGGCGGTGCCGAATCGCACAAGAATCTTCGCACAGTGTTTTTTACAGCAATGATGAAAGATGATTGGAACTGTTTGAGAGGCTTTTAATGTTTGATAGACCGTCATTTGGGGGGTGTATTGGGGGTCTAAGAGACAGGTGTCAAAGTTATGGCCAGGGGGCCAAATCTGGCCTGCCACATTATTTTATTCAGCCCGTGAAACCAAATCAAACCTGTGAATTTCCATGATGCTAGATAAAGGCCGAACTAAAATTTCAAATTGGTCCATGTAAACCACAATAATGGTCATTATTCTTGACTTCATAATGGCGCACGAGAGAAAACCCTGTCTACAATGTGGCCCGCGGCAAAAAAATTATTGTGACACCTTTGGTCGAAGATATTAGAACATTAGAACTATCATTGTAAATGAAAACAGTATATCATCCAATCAAATATGGTGAACTTTACAGTATTTAATCAAAAGTTATTATTAGTTGATACACAGACACGCGCGCGCACACACAAACACAAACACACACACACACACGCACACGCACACACACACGCACACACACACACACACACACACACACACACACACACACACACACACACACACACACACACACACACACACACACACACACACACACACACACACACACACACACACACACACACACACACACACACACACACACACACACACGCACACACACACGCACACACACACAAAAGTATAAATCATGGCTAATATGACATTAATTTAATAAGCACAAAATTAATGTAAAAAAAATTCAACACCTGTGCTGGGTCAGTTTAGGTTTATCCAAAAATGACCGCTCTTTATTTAATAGCTGTTCTATGCTCCAAGCCTCATATTTGGTCACAGACTTTGGCTAGTAAAAATACGCTCGCAGATACGAGTGGATAGAATGAGTTTCGCCCCCTATAAGAAACACGGAGAGAATCTTATCTTTAAAAAGGTCATCCTGGTAGGACTCCAAGTAGAGCTACTTCTCCTCCGCATCAAGCAGAGCCAGGCGTGGCATCTCCACTACGCCTCCTTGGTGAGTTATTTCGCCCAAGGAAACACTCAATATTCAACAGAAAGACCAAAAGAATAGATTTTGTCCAGCTTGGGATGGCCTTGGGATTTGAACGGGAAAACTGGGGCAAAGGGGTTGGTGGGCCTCTACAAAAAAAAAAAAAGTACTGTATTTTCACACCTGTCTCCATGACTGAATAAAGATGTCGCGGGCAGCGTTTGGGCATTCAGCATTACCGAAAGTGTTTTTTATTCGACAGGCTTCAGTGCGCCGGTGGTGCCAGACTGGGTTCATTCCAACAACATGTATTACAATGTGGCGCTGATCAATATCCTCTGGTGTGTTTTTGTCGCCGGTTTTGCATAATGAAGCAGCTGTTTATTCATTAGGTACGCACCGTAGCCAAGAGCTCATGCGGTCTATTTATATGGATTGATTTGTCATGTAAAAAAAAAAAAGCCGCTCGTTTATACCGTCTTTGCCCCGTTGAAGACATTTGCTGTTGTGAATAGAAGCGGAATGACGTCCTGGGTTTTACATTCTCGCGTGGCTCACCTCTACCGGCGTTAAATTCTCTCCATTTTTCATCCATCTGTAGGAGGGTTTCGGCTTTCCCGTGGCTTTACATTCCCACGCCAAGGAGTCATCAATGAGCTTCTGGACATCTTGAGGTTTCTCAATGAGATGTGGCGTAGCTGAAAAAAAAGTGTAAAGTGGACGTCACAATCGGCTAAAGCAAGGGTGTCAAAGTCATTTGTTGCCGCGGGCCACATTGTGGTTACGTTTTCCTCTCGGGGGGCCGTTATGAATTTGCATAAACCATTAGAATGCTTCATCCGCTCCAAATATTATATATACAGTGTACAAAAAATTTATGAATAACTAGTTTTGAAATTAGAAGTAAAAAATAATGATGTTATTGTGGTAGCCACATTATAAGTGCTTTGCACGCTGGGTCTGAGACAACAGTAATTTCATCTGTCCTCATGACAAAAAGTTAGCGGACACCAAGGCAGACAATTCTGAAAAGTTGCCTGCCCGATTTGTCAGAACTTGAAACAATAAGACGACTAATCACAAAAAAAACATTGTTGCAAAGTATTAAAGATATTTTTTTTAATTGAGGATGTTCCTACCACAAATGCTCCCTTGCTTAATCTAGCGTAAATATCCCTAGCTGATGATTTTGCTCCAATTGTCGTTTGTCCATATACTGTTTGTCATGTTGCACAATGCAATGTTTGCGTTGCGTCGTCTGCTACAAGCCACATGAACTCCTCTTTCCCCGATGCTTTTAATAATAATAATAACATTAATTTCTAAGCGTCTTTCAAAACTGTCAAGGACTTCACAGTCACGGGATAATGTACGTTTACGTTTTGTAGCATCATAAATTTTGTTGGCTTCTTTTGAATCTTTCTTCTGGGGCGAGGTTCTGTGCATCTACGGAAATGCACGACCTTAAAACGCTCGGGAAAGTCCGGAAGCACGAAGCAGGCTTCTGATTGGCTGCTGTGCAGAGTATGCAAATTGACAAACGAACCGAAATTCCCAAATTTCCAAACCGAACGAAGATTTCCATATCAGAATAATTTACTCCGATTTCGAAATCTTCGTTCAAACGTTTGCTTTGAAAAAAATATATATCTATTTTTATTCTTGAAGAAGTTGTCGGCCACCCGGGCAGAGACGTTTTGTAAGTTGTACGCCCAACGTAAAAGAAGATGTTATTTCAGACACTAATATTACCATATTTGACAATAAAGCTGACTTTGACTGTACATGCAACAATTTGAAATATTGGTTCAGATTTCCGCAGGCATCATGGAACTTGACATGTTTGATTAGCTTTCACCGGCCAAGTAAAATGATGTGGTGGTCCAGATTTGGCCCACGGGCCTTGACATTTGACACCTGCGCTCTGCAACCAGGGTGTCAAACTGATTTTTTTGCTGCGGGCCACTTGTAGTTACGGTTTTCTCTTGGGGGCTATTATGAATTTTGGGAAGCCATGAGAACGTTTAATCCCCTCCACATATGACATAGAGCGCACAACAAATTGAAGAAATACTTTTCAAATTTGAAGTAAAAAAAGAAGAAAAAAAAAGACGGTTATTGTGGTTTTCGTACGACAATCTGAAATTTTGGTTCGGACTTCAGCAAGCATCATGGAATTTTAGATGCCGGGCTAAGTTTGGTCCACGGGCCTTGACTTTGACACCTGTTGGCTAAAGATTTTTAAGTTATGAACGACATTAGAGTGACACGTTTGCAACAGCACTCACAGGATTGACCTTTGGAAATCGTTTTTGGAATGGATTTGATGATGTTTGCTTGGTTCATTCAAATAAATAATGTAACCTTTTAATATGAAGGAGTCCAAGATGGCGCCCGAGTAGGCAGCCGTCAGCAAGTGCTCTGATGAGCCTTGCTTTTTTTGTTGTTTTTGTCTTGTTTTTGTGTTTTCTTTTGTCACTTTGTGTTGTTGTGCGCCGTGTGGAACGGATACGGATTGTTTTTCAGCATTTTTGACCACGACATTCATCAAGGAGGAGACTGTGCTGAGCGGTTGCGCCTTTTCGGCAGCATGAATATGCCAGTACTGTTTTTGAAAGGGTTGAATGTCGGTGCCATTCGACTGTCATCGCTGGACAGCTCTGGGGCCATTGTGTTTTTTTGCGCCTGTAATGGGCAGCATCTTAACAGCCCCGCTTTGTTCAGTGGAAGGTCGGTGCTGTTGGATGGTCTGCGGCTGGATGGATACATGGCTTGAGAGCCCACGATAAGAAGGAAGGAGTGTCAGCGCAGAGCGCCGATGCGTATATGCAACTGTCGCGGGATGGAATTGAAGCTGATTTATGGGGGACAGCTCGTCAATGGATGCTACAGCTGTGTGTTTGCTTTAAACATGTAGCTTGTAGTCGACGTGCACATTCCACCATGATGTCCCTGATCCACTGGTGAAGAGACACTTTGATCCTCTCCTCTTTCATCTGGAACTGCTTTATATAACAAAGAGGGTACAGAAAATGCTTAAGAATGAATGTCTCTCTGTGTCTTTGTGTTGTCATGTTATTTGTTATTTAGTTTTTTTTTGTTCTTTTGACTTCAAGACGGCGCCGCGAGAGTGGCTGCCTTTCCAGTAGCTCCTATGTTTTGCTTTTCTACTTTCATTTCTTTCATAACTTTGCCGCTGTGAAATGTAAATTTCTCCACTGCGAGACTAATAAAGGCTAATCCAATCCAATCCAATCCAATATAGATGTATCTCAGGTGCTGTTTGTGGCAAGGAATAGTGTCATTAATTACAAGAAGAGACTTGCATTTCCCTGATTTGTGCAGGTAAGGCTTGTTAAGAAAAATGCACACTTGTTGGGAAGATAAAAGCAAGTGCAACAAAGCTCTTCAGTACATACCAGATGGTGTGTAGGTCACGTTCCTATCACAATTGGGCTGGCGGCAAGAAAAGACTAATGGCAGACTGCACTTTTCCATTTCACAAAGCTCACAGAATGTCACACCGAAGGACTGACCTTTTTGAGTTTTTTTTCGATAGCTGTAAAAATCTTGCTTTAATTGGCTTCTATTTTCTAGTATTTATCTTTAAAAGATGCGCAGCTAAGGCAGAAAGGCTTGTATTCACTCTCTACACATGCGCAAACACACACACACAGATTGTGAATGGGTATGTGATCAAATTGTGTGTGTGTATATGTGGCGGGGTAAGGGTAACAGTAATACAGATAACAAAAAACAAAAAAGACATTTTGCTGTTGTTGCTCAATAGTCCGACAATAATGCAAAGCTCAATCCTGGAAGCATTCGAGCATTCACAAAACCCAGTGAGGCCATCTTGTCCCGAGTCTGCTGAATCGGAAAGTCCAGTCAGAGAGTAACAATGCGTTTGGGGGTGACAAAACTTTAGCTCTGTTGGCAATCAGCTACATTCGAAAATCAATGTCATGTTCTTGGAACTGGGCTTGTCTGAATGAAGCAGCTGTTTATTCATTAGGTACGCACCGTAGCCAAGAGCTCATGCGGTCTATTTATATGGATTGATTTGTCATGTAAAAAAAAAAAAGCCGCTCGTTTATACCGTCTTTGCCCCGTTGAAGACATTTGCTGTTGTGAATAGAAGCGGAATGACGTCCTGGGTTTTACATTCTCGCGTGGCTCACCTCTACCGGCGTTAAATTCTCTCCATTTTTCATCCATCTGTAGGAGGGTTTCGGCTTTCCCGTGGCTTTACATTCCCACGCCAAGGAGTCATCAATGAGCTTCTGGACATCTTGAGGTTTCTCAATGAGATGTGGCGTAGCTGAAAAAAAAGTGTAAAGTGGACGTCACAATCGGCTAAAGCAAGGGTGTCAAAGTCATTTGTTGCCGCGGGCCACATTGTGGTTACGTTTTCCTCTCGGGGGGCCGTTATGAATTTGCATAAACCATTAGAATGCTTCATCCGCTCCAAATATTATATATACAGTGTACAAAAAATTTATGAATAACTAGTTTTGAAATTAGAAGTAAAAAATAATGATGTTATTGTGGTAGCCACATTATAAGTGCTTTGCACGCTGGGTCTGAGACAACAGTAATTTCATCTGTCCTCATGACAAAAAGTTAGCGGACACCAAGGCAGACAATTCTGAAAAGTTGCCTGCCCGATTTGTCAGAACTTGAAACAATAAGACGACTAATCACAAAAAAAAACATTGTTGCAAAGTATTAAAGATATTTTTTTTAATTGAGGATGTTCCTACCACAAATGCTCCCTTGCTTAATCTAGCGTAAATATCCCTAGCTGATGATTTTGCTCCAATTGTCGTTTGTCCATATACTGTTTGTCATGTTGCACAATGCAATGTTTGCGTTGCGTCGTCTGCTACAAGCCACATGAACTCCTCTTTCCCCGATGCTTTTAATAATAATAATAACATTAATTTCTAAGGGTCTTTCAAAACTGTCAAGGAGACTTCACAGTCACGGGATAATGTACGTTTACGTTTTGTAGCATCATAAATTTTGTTGGCTTCTTTTGAATCTTTCTTCTGGGGCGAGGTTCTGTGCATCTACGGAAATGCACGACCTTAAAACGCTCGGGAAAGTCCGGAAGCACGAAGCAGGCTTCTGATTGGCTGCTGTGCAGAGTATGCAAATTGACAAACGAACCGAAATTCCCAAATTTCCAAACCGAACGAAGATTTCCATATCAGAATAATTTACTCCGATTTCGAAATCTTCGTTCAAACGTTTGCTTTGAAAAAAATATATATCTATTTTTATTCTTGAAGAAGTTGTCGGCCACCCGGGCAGAGACGTTTTGTAAGTTGTACGCCCAACGTAAAAGAAGATGTTATTTCAGACACTAATATTACCATATTTGACAATAAAGCTGACTTTGACTGTACATGCAACAATTTGAAATATTGGTTCAGATTTCCGCAGGCATCATGGAACTTGACATGTTTGATTAGCTTTCACCGGCCAAGTAAAATGATGTGGTGGTCCAGATTTGGCCCACGGGCCTTGACATTTGACACCTGCGCTCTGCAACCAGGGTGTCAAACTGATTTTTTTGCTGCGGGCCACTTGTAGTTACGGTTTTCTCTTGGGGGCTATTATGAATTTTGGGAAGCCATGAGAACGTTTAATCCCCTCCACATATGACATAGAGCGCACAACAAATTGAAGAAATACTTTTCAAATTTGAAGTAAAAAAAGAAGAAAAAAAAAGACGGTTATTGTGGTTTTCGTACGACAATCTGAAATTTTGGTTCGGACTTCAGCAAGCATCATGGAATTTTAGATGCCGGGCTAAGTTTGGTCCACGGGCCTTGACTTTGACACCTGTTGGCTAAAGATTTTTAAGTTATGAACGACATTAGAGTGACACGTTTGCAACAGCACTCACAGGATTGACCTTTGGAAATCGTTTTTGGAATGGATTTGATGATGTTTGCTTGGTTCATTCAAATAAATAATGTAACCTTTTAATATAAAGGAGTCCAAGATGGCGCCCGAGTAGGCAGCCGTCAGCAAGTGCTCTGATGAGCCTTGCTTTTTTTGTTGTTTTTGTCTTGTTTTTGTGTTTTCTTTTGTCACTTTGTGTTGTTGTGCGCCGTGTGGAACGGATACGGATTGTTTTTCAGCATTTTTGACCACGACATTCATCAAGGAGGAGACTGTGCTGAGCGGTTGCGCCTTTTCGGCAGCATGAATATGCCAGTACTGTTTTTGAAAGGGTTGAATGTCGGTGCCATTCGACTGTCATCGCTGGACAGCTCTGGGGCCATTGTGTTTTTTTGCGCCTGTAATGGGCAGCATCTTCACAGCCCCGCTTTGTTCAGTGGAAGGTCGGTGCTGTTGGATGGTCTGCGGCTGGATGGATACATGGCTTGAGAGCCCACGATAAGAAGGAAGGAGTGTCAGCGCAGAGCGCCGATGCGTATATGCAACTGTCGCGGGATGGAATTGAAGCTGATTTATGGGGGACAGCTCGTCAATGGATGCTACAGCTGTGTGTTTGCTTTAAACATGTAGCTTGTAGTCGACGTGCACATTCCACCATGATGTCCCTGATCCACTGGTGAAGAGACACTTTGATCCTCTCCTCTTTCATCTGGAACTGCTTTATATAACAAAGAGGGTACAGAAAGTGCTTAAGAATGAATGTCTCTCTGTGTCTTTGTGTTGTCATGTTATTTGTTATTTAGTTTTTTTTTGTTCTTTTGACTTCAAGACGGCGCCGCGAGAGTGGCTGCCTTTCCAGTAGCTTCTATGTTTTGCTTTTCTACTTTCATTTCTTTCATAACTTTGCCGCTGTGAAATGTAAATTTCTCCACTGCGAGACTAATAAAGGTTAATCCAATCCAATCCAATCCAATATAGATGTATCTCAGGTGCTGTTTGTGGCAAGGAATAGTGTCATTAATTACAAGAAGAGACTTGCATTTCCCTGATTTGTGCAGGTAAGGCTTGTTAAGAAAAATGCACACTTGTTGGGAAGATAAAAGCAAGTGCAACAAAGCTCTTCAGTACATACCAGATGGTGTGTAGGTCACGTTCCTATCACAATTGGGCTGGCGGCAAGAAAAGACTAATGGCAGACTGCACTTTTCCATTTCACAAAGCTCACAGAATGTCACACTGAAGGACTGACCTTTTTGAGTTTTTTTTCGATAGCTGTAAAAATCTTGCTTTAATTGGCTTCTATTTTCTAGTATTTATCTTTAAAAGATGCGCAGCTAAGGCAGAAAGGCTTGTATTCACTCTCTACACATGCGCAAACACACACACACAGATTGTGAATGGGTATGTGATCAAATTGTGTGTGTGTATATGTGGCGGGGTAAGGGTAACAGTAATACAGATAACAAAAAACAAAAAATACATTTTGCTGTTGTTGCTCAATAGTCCGACAATAATGCAAAGCTCAATCCTGGAAGCATTCGAGCATTCACAAAACCCAGTGAGGCCATCTTGTCCCGAGTCTGCTGAATCGGAAAGTCCAGTCAGAGAGTAACAATGCGTTTGGGGGTGACAAAACTTTAGCTCTGTTGGCAATCAGCTACATTCGAAAATCAATGTCATGTTCTTGGAACTGGGCTTGTCTGAAAAAAAAAAAAACCCACAATTGTTACTCAACGGCATCATGCCATCTGTACGAATCATGCAGATAACCGGAGTGAGTTGCTCAAAGCAAGGTGCATGATGGTGACATTTTTCTCTGTCCTTTATGAAGGCCAGTGCTTAGCCTTTGGCTCTGCTCGATATTTCCGAATTTCATCACCACAGCTACCCCTCACACTATCCAACTGCCTGGTGTCAACCGTTGAGACCTTCAAGTTCCTGGGAATCACAGTCTCCCAGGACATGAAGTGGGAGGTCAACACCAACTCTATCCTGAAAAAGGCCCAACAGAGAATGTACTTCCTGAGGCTGCTAAAGAAGCATGGCCTGCCACAGGAGGTGCTGCAACATTTCTACACGGCTGTCATTGAATCCATCCTGTGTTCTTCCATCACCGTTTGGTTCGGGGCCGCCACAAAAATGGACAAAATCCGACTTCAACGGACAGTTAGGACGGCGGAAAAAATCATTGGCACCGCCCTACCCACTCTCGAGGACTTGCACACTGCAAGAATCCAAACTAGGGCGCGGAAAATCCTACTGGACCCTCCGCACCCTGCCCACCACCTTTTCCAGCTACTCCCCTCAGGCAGGCGCTACCGATCCATGTGCACCAAATCCAGCAGACATTTAAACAGCTTCTTCCCCCAAGCCATTAACTCTTTGAACTCTTTGAACTCTTTCAACAGTAGCCAAAATAACTGGAACTGTATAGTGCCACTTAGCAGTTTTTTTTACGACGATACTAGTGCAGCGTGTTATACCGGAAACAAATTCCTTGTGTGTTCTACATACTTGGCAATAAAGATGATTCTGATTCTGATAATAATAATAATAATAATAATAATAATAATAATAATAATAATAATAATAATAATCATCATCATCATCATCATCATCATCATCATCATCATCATCATCATCATCATCATCATCATCATCGTCATCATTACAGTAGCACTACTACTATAAATATAAATAACCACATTCATTAATATGTGTGCGCGTGTACGCATTGTCAAATGGTGGCCACTGTTTTTATGTGACAGCACAAATAATTGTGAATGTTTTAATCATGAGCCAACATCGAACCGTCCTTTCATTTATTTCCCTCTCAGAGGAAGACTGAACCCACTTTTGCAATTTGCTTGGATGAACAAGATACACCTTATCGATCGCCCCCACCACCCATTGGCTTACACTGCTGACAAATGTCTCAAAAGCTTAATTCAAAGCAGGCTCAAAATAAGATTAGAGATTTTTTATCACCAGGCTGCAGACAGTATGAGAGGGAGAGAAAACAGAGGGAGACAATGAAAATGAAAACCCATGGCTCACACACTTTGACTTGAGGGGAGTAAATAAAGAAAGGTAGCAAGGAATTTGTGTAAACTGGACAAGTCTTTTGGAAGAATATCGAAATGACTGACAACCCTACCACCTACCTAAATACCTTATTATCAAAGTCTCTATCAACAACCGATGCGCCAGCATCTGAACTAAGTGGACTAACCATAGATAGCAATGAATTAAACCACTGACCCCCTTCCTGTCATTCCAGATGCTTTGGGGTAGATTATGTCCCTGACATATGTGCCACTGGTCTATGTCGAGAGCATTTAATAGCTTTTATCTCCAGTCAGGTTGGAAGAATGTCAATCATGAAGCCATCTGGTGGATCCCATCACAAGGATCGCCATCAAGGTCGGAAGCAAGGGCTCAGCTTCATCCACATAAATTCCTTTTAATCCGGATCAAAATATTAGAGGCATCATGACTGGCATCATTTTTGATGTGGCATTAAAACGCACCTCTCTTTCTCTCGCATAAAACACGGACCGTGTCGAGTCTTGCGGCCGCGCCGGAAATGTGCCGTGGGATCAGCGCAAGAACCTACCGTAAAAAGAAAGCTTTCCTTTGACGGTGTTCATTCCCCGGGAATTCTCAGCGACACACTCATAGGTGCCGGTGTCTTCCTGTTGGAAGTATGGAATTTCCAGAACGGCGCTCGCTTTTCTTT